>NC_057710.1:15307250-15309734 GCF_004010195.1 Chiloscyllium plagiosum
TAGCCATTTGGATACAGACTGGCTCAAAGATAGAAAGACAGAGGGTGGTGGTGGAGGATTGTTTTTCAGACTGGAGGCCTGTGACCAGTGCAGTGCCACAAGGATCAGTGCTGGGTCCTCTACTTTTTGTCATTTACATAAATAATTTGAATGAGAGCATAAGAGGTACAGTTAGTAAGTTTGCAGATGACACCAAAATTGGAGGTGTAGTGGACAGCAAAGAAGGTTACCAGAGATTACAACAGGCTCTTGATCAGATGGGCCAATGGGCTGAGAAGTGGCAGATGGAGTTTAATTCAGATAAATGCGAGGTGCTGCATTTTGGGAAAGCAAATCTTAGCAGGACTTATACATTTAATGGTAAGGTCCTGGGTAGTGTTGCTGAACAAAGAGACCTTGGAGTGCAGGTTCAGAATTCCTTGAAAGTCGAGTCGCAGGTAGGTAGGATAGTGAAGAAGGCGTTTGGTATGCTTTCCTTTATTGGTCAGAGTATTGAGTATAGGAGTTGGAGGTCATGTTGTGGCTGTATAGGACATTGGTTAGGCCACTGTTGGAATATTGCGTGTAATTCTGGTCTCCTTCATATTGGAAAGATGTTGTGAAACTTGAAAGGATTCAGAAAAGATTTACAAGGATATTGCCAGGGTTGGAGGATTTAAGCTATAGGGAGAGGTTGAATAGGCAAGGGCTATTTTCCCTGGAGCATCGGAGGCTGAGGGGTGAGAGGTTTACAAAATCATGAGGAGCATGGATAGGATAAATAGACAAAGTCTTTTCCCTGGGGTAGAGGAGTCCAGAACTAGAGGGCATAGGTTTAGGGTGAGAGGGGAAAGATGTAAAAGAGACCTAAGGGACAACTTGTTCACGCAAAGGGTGGTATGTGTATGGAATGAGCTGCTAGAGGAAATAGTGGAAGCTAGTACAATTGCAACATTTAAGAGGCATCTGGTTGGGTATATGAATAGGTAGGGTTTGGAGGGATATAGGCTGGGTGCTGGCAGGTGGGACTAGACTGGGTTGGGATATCTGGTCAGCATGGACCGGTTGGACTGAAGGGTCTGTTTCCATGCTGTACCTCTCTATGACTCTATGGTGAGTGTCTGGAACAGGCTGCCAGAAGGAGTGGTGGAATCAAGTCCAGTTTCATCATTTCAGAAACATTTGGACAGGTACATGGATGGGATATGCACTGAGGGATGTGGACAAATGCAGGCTAAAGGGACTAGATTAATTGTGAAAACTGGGTGGCATGGGCAAGTTTGGTTGATAGGCCTATTCCCAAGCTGTAAACCTCTGTAACTCTATGACACTAGAGAAAAGACAGAGGGTTGGGATAAGTGGACATTTTCAGGATGGTAGCCAACAACTAGTGGAGTGCCACAGGATTCAGTGCTGGGGCACAATTATTTGCAATAGCTATCAATGGCTTGGGTGAGAAATGAGAATGTACTATCATCAAGTTTCCGAATTGCACAAAACTAGGTAGGAAGCCAATTGCTGAAGGTGACTCAAAGCGAATGCAGAAAAATAGAGAGAGGTTAAGCGAGTGGGCAAAAAACTTGTCAGATGGAATTTAGTGCAGGAAGATGTCAGGTTGTGGACTTTGGCAGGAAGAATAGATGAAATGCATATTATTTAAATGGAGAAAGACTGCAGAAAGCTATAGGAAAAGGCACGGAAACAGAGCGGAACATTGTCTGGTCAGCCATGAGCTCATTGAATGGTGCAGCTGACAGGATGGGCTGGATGGCCTACTGCTGCTCTTCTAGGTAAAAACAATGACTGCAGATGCTGGAAACCAGATTCTGGATCAGTGGTGCTGGAAGAGCACAGCAGTTCAGGCAGCATCCAAGGAGCTTCGAAATCGACGTTTTGGGCAAAAGCCCTTCATCAGGAATTTATTCCTGATGAAGGGCTTTTGCCCGAAACGTCGATTTTGCCTGTCCTCGGATGCTGCCTGAATTGCTGTGCTCTACTGCTGCTCTTCTGTCTAATGGTTATCGGGGTCATGGTTGTATAGACACCCAGGCTGAAGTCTAGGGGCCATTGGTTCCAATGGCGCAGTGGCTGAGTGGTTAGCACTGCTGCCTCATCGCACCAAGGTCCCAAGTTTGATTCCAGCTTCTGGTGACTGTGTGGGGTTTGCACATTCTCCCTGTGTCTGTGTGGCTTTCCTATCGGTGCTCCAGTTTCTTCCCAGAATCTGAAGATGTGCAGGTTAAGCCCACACCTCCCTCCTCAGTCCCCTCCAAGGCCCCAAGGGATCCTTCCATATCCGTCAGAAATTCACCTGCACCTCCACAAACATCATTTACTGCATCCACTGCACCCGATGTGGCCTCCTATACATTGGGGAGACAGGCTGCCTATTTGCGGAACGTTTCAGAGAACACCTCTGGGAGACCCGCACCAACCAACCCAATCGCCCCATGGCTGAACACTTTAACTCCCCCTCCCACTCCGCCAAGGACATGCAGGTCCTTG
>NC_057710.1:15309740-15344489 GCF_004010195.1 Chiloscyllium plagiosum
TATCACCCTCACCTTAATCTCCTTCCACCTATCGCATTCCCAACGCCCCTCCCCCAAGTCCCTCCTCCCTACCTTTTATCTTAGCCTTCTTGGCACACCCTCCTCATTCCTGAAGAAGGGCTTATGCCCGAAACGTTGATTCTCCTGTTCCTTTGATGCTGCCTGACCTGCTGCACTTTTCCAGCAACACATTTTTAAGCTCTAATCTCCAGCATCTGCAATCCTCACTTTCTCTTAGGTAGATTGGCCATGCTAAATTGCCCATAGTGTTAGGTGCATTAGTGAGGGGGAAATGGGTCTGGGTGGGTTACTCTTCGGAGCATCGGGGTGGGCTGAAGGGAATCTAATCTCTAAAGAAAATCCTACTATGGAATAATGCAGAACTCCAATTATTAAATCTGGAATTGAAAGCTAGCCTCAGTAATAGTGACCATGGAACTACCAATAAATTTTGTAAAAACCTGTCATGAATATTCTTTAGGTAAAGAAATCTTTCACCTAATAGGTTAGTGATGTAATGGCTATGATGGTAGGAGGGCAATTTTCTGAGATTGGAATTTGTTTGGGATATGATAGTGGAATGTTTGCGATGCAAATATCTCTGTCGCCTGGAATGTTTGGCGCCGACATTAAGTGCATGAAAACAATGTAGAAATGATTCTATTGTCTACCTCTAGTGCCCTCTCAAGCTGGACAACTCACATGAATAGTTTTGGGAAAACTATAAAGGAAATTGAAAATCAGATCACATCTGCACTTGCAATATTGACCCATATGACATAAAGTCAAGAGGGTGGTGCTGGAAAAACACAGCAGGTCAGACAGCATTTGAGGAGCAGGAAAATCAACATTTCAGGCATAAGTCCTTTATCAGGAAGAACTTCTTCTGTCCGAAACGTCAATTCTCCTGCTGCTCGGATGCTGTCTGCCCTGTTGTGCTTTTCCAGCACCACACCCTCAACTCTGATCTCCAGCATCTGCACTCCTCACTTTCTCCCATGGCATGAAGCAGTCCTGAAGAGGTTTTGACAGTCTTAATATCTACCAAGTAGTTCAATGTTTAAGAGAACTGAGGCTTGATAATTAAATGATACATTTCAATGTGAAATCAGATTCTGTGCCAACAGGCTTTGTTGGAAGTCAAACATTGAGCCAATTTACTTTGTCGAGGACAGTGCTTCTGTGTACCAGGGTACAGTTAACAATTGAAAGAGATGTTCAGTGTGATCTTGTGTTACGGTTCACTCAAGGAATCCAAGTTGCAGTGACAACATGGCCTCTTGCCTGCATAATGAAACATGGAGTGAAGGAAATTGATATTCGAGATTTCAACATTCATTCCATCATATGCATGCATGAAAATCTCTCCCACTCTTACCATCTGCCATTCGGAGATGTTTCAGAAGGAGTAGCGATTTGCATTATCATTACTTAGATATTAAGGCCTGGGGTGGGAGTCAAACTCAGAGAAACTACCCACAGCGCTGGAAAGACCTTTCTGAACGTTGTGACTACAGGCAATGACAAAATCAATCTAATTCAGAAAGGGAATGCAAAACTGAACCAAGCCAGTCATTGGTCTGCTTTTAAGAAAAGTTCTCAAGGTTAGGCCATCATTACAAAGCTGGTATCGGTTGGCAACTCCTGAATTATGCCATGACAAGGTGGTGCTTGGTCATTGTCTTGAACTGCTGTAGTGTGTGTGGAATCAGTATAGCCATAGTGTAGTGAGGGAGGAAACACCAGCATTCTGACCCAGGAAAATTGAAGGATATATATGTACAGGGTGGGAGAGTGCACAGTTTGGAGAGGAACTTACAGTGAATGATGTTTCTGTACATTTGTCCTCTCCTTCTTGGTGATTGAGGTCACAGGTCTGGGAAGTGCTGACAAAGAAGCCTTTGTGAGTTATTGAGTCAAAGAGCATAGAAACAGACCATTTGGTCCAACTAGTCCATGCTGACTATAACCCCAAACTGAACTAGATGATGCAGTATGTCTTGAAGATAGTGAACATCAAAGTCATGATGCATCAATGTTAGTGGAATTGGGGTTTGCAGGTTACATGATGTCATCCAAAGCTGCCCAGACCTGCCATTTCTTATGCCAAGTTCCATTCACCCCTGAGCTTACAGGCGGTCACGAAAGACCTTGATTTGAAAATTCTCATCCAAGTTTTCAAATCCCTCCAATGTGCCATTCCCTTCGCTCCTTATCTATTTTGCAACTTTCAAGCCCACGACTTTCCAGGTTGTCTGCACACAATTAATTCTGGCCTGTTCGGTAATTCAATCAACACGTCGGGAATTCGCCTGTGTCATGAGCCATCTACACCCAGAGCACTGGGATTTCTTCCCTAAACCTCTCTATCCTACTCTGAGCTGCTCTTTGGGATGCACAAGGCTGATTTTTTTCCACTTTTTTGGGACTAAGCAGACTCAATGGGCTGAATGGCCTACTTCTGCTCCTACATCTGAGGGTCGAATGATTAAAATCCTGGGAATCCCTCCCTTACAGCACTGTGGAATATCCAAATTCCCCTGGACCGTGGTGGCTTGAGAAGGTACTACATTTTCCAAGACAATTACAGATGGACAATAAATGCTGGCCCAGCCAGTGATGTTTCCTGAAGAAGGGCTTATGCCCGAAACGTTGATTCTCCTGTTCCTTTGATGCTGCCTGACCTGCTGCGCTTTTCCAGCAACACATTTTTAAGCTCTGATCTCCAGCATCTGCAGTCCTCACTTTCTCCCAGCCAGTGATGCCCATATCCCACTGATATAGAATCATTACATTTAATTTAATCCACCTATAAAGTGCTTTGGGCAGTTTGCTCGGTAATAGACACCACACAAGCACAATCTGCGGCTTAGCTGGATGCACATGTTTGTTCTGCTTAGTTCTGTAGGGCTTTTATCTGGTTGCTGTTGTTATGTTTCCTTGGTTGGATTTGATGATCACATCGGGGAGATTGACTGGGGGGAGTTCCTGTGCTCACAATGTGTAGGAGCTGCATTAACATGATCAGATCCAGTAATTAACTCAGCAAATCATGTCATTTCAGCAGTGCGTACAAGCTAATTCAGCTGCGACACACCATAGGGCACTGTGTGAGCTCAGTGACGCTATCAGCATTCTGTTCAAACAAAGATGTACTCCCAGTTAACAGCAGAAAGACTTTGGCTAAGAATCATCATTTTAACAGTGAGGCTGTCTGCATAATGTGCAAATTCACCCGAGTTCTTTTTTTTAAAAATATTTTCTAATCAACCTGTTCAAAGATATTATTACACACCTCTGGAGCAGGTAGGACTTGAACTCGAATCTCCTAGCGCATAGCCACCTGAGTTATTTATTTAAATTTATTTTTCTGTTAATTTCTGTATTCATAAGTGGTTTTGCATGCTTTCCCCAACCTTCAAATCACTAGCGGTATTTTTCATCTGTTAACCACCACCAGTAAATCTCCCTTGTTTCCCAGTTCATTAATTTGCATGCAAAGCCTACTAGAGACAATGCAGATGACCCCAAAGGTAAGGGGCAGGTAGGGAGAGAGAGAGGGGGCTAAACAAAAATGGAGCAGGAAAGGAGATAAAGTACCCCCTATGATGCCTACTTTTGTACAAAGACATCGAGAGTATTGGTGGAAACTGTGCAACCCCTCTCCAAGAACACTGGCTGAGTTGATCAGATTTGTTCATCCTCAGCTGCTTCACCAATACCCTTCCCTCCATCATTAGATTGGAAATAAGAATGCTCACCAATGGTCGTGTAATCTTCATCAATATCCTGATGGTTTCCATGGACGGGTTGGACCAAAGAGTCCATCTTCATGTGCAGGACTCCATGAGAAACAAATTTAGACGGTCATAGATGACTACTGTAGTCACAAGGACAAGTTAGATGCTGAACTATTCAACAATTTAACTCTCCTCTTGACTCCCCAAAGTCCATCCACCACCCATTAGGCACCAGTCAGGAATGTGATGGAATTATTCCCCACTTGCCTGGATGAGTGCAGCTCTCCAGCACTCAAGAAGCTCAACCCCCACCCAGGAGAAAGCAACCTGTTTGATTGGCAAGCTGTCTGCTTCTGAAACATTCATTCACTCCAGGGTCCAATGGCAGCAGTTGTACCATCGAAAGATGCACTGCAACAACTCACAAATCTCCCTTCAACAGCACCTTCCAAACCCACACTATCCACCAGCTACAAGCACAGTGTGATAGCTGTTTGGAAGCTGCAAGTCACCTTTGACTCCGTAGACCATGCTGACATGGAACAATGCCACCGTCGCCGGGTCAAAATCCTGGAACTCCCTACTGTGCAGCACTTTGGATATACCCACTCAGACCACAGTGGTAGCTCCCAAACACCTTCTCAGGAGGCAGTTATCTATTTTTCTAACCAACCTGTTCAGAAATATTATTAGACACCTCTGAAGGAGATGGGACTTGAATTCAGGCCTCTCGGTCCAGGGTTAAGGATTGTATCTCTGCATCACAAGACGTCTCTCTCAGGAGGCAGTTAGAAACAGGCAGCAATTGCAGGCATCTGCACAACCTATTAATGAATTAGAAAGGAACAGAATGCATGACACAGTCCATTCAGTCCAACTGATCCATTCTGTTGCTAATGCTCCAAACTTGCTGCTTGATGCTATAAAAGAATTAAGTCCCTCCACTAGCTCATGAGCAAAATGTAATGATAATGTCAAGAATGACAACATTTTACACTGACACCAATGCAGCTAATGGCTTCTTCACGCCTTTTCTTGGCATGAGAAGAAATACAGAAAATAGGACTGGGAGTGGGCCATTCAGCCCTTCAAGCCTGCACCGAGCTATTTGGCAACACTTATAAAGGCATAGAGTCATAGAGATGTACAGCAGGGAAACAGACCCTTCGGTCCAACCTGTCCATGCCGACCAGATATTCCAACCCAATCTAGTCCCACCTGCCAGCACCCGGCCCATATCCCTCCAAATTCTTCCTATTCATATACCCATCCAAATGCCTCTTAAATGTTGCAATTGTACCAGCCTCCACCACATCCTCTGGCAGCTCATTCCATACATGTACCACCCTCTGCGTGAAAAAGTTGCCACTTAGGTCTCTTTTATATCTTTCCCCCCTCACCCTAAACTTACGCCCTCTAATTCTGAACTCCCCAACCCCAGGGAAAAGACTTTGCCTATTTACCCTATCCATGCCCCTCATAATTTTGTAAATCTCTATAAGGTCACCCGTGTGCCTCCGATGCTCCAGGGAAAACAGCCCCAGCCTGTTCAGCCTCTCCCTATAGCTCAAATCCTCCAACCCTGGCCACATCCTTGTAAATCTTTTCTGAACCCTTTCAAGTTCACAACATCTTTCCAATAGGAAGGAAACCAGAAGTGCACGCAATATTCCAACAGTGGCCTAACCAATGTCCTGTACAGCCGCAACATGACCTCCCAACTCCTGTACTCAATACTCTGACCAATAAAGGAAAGCATACCAAACGCCTTTTTCACTATCCTATCTACCTGCGACTCCACTTTCAAGGAGCTATGAACCTGCACTCCAAGGTCTCTTTGTTCAGCAACACTCCATAGGACCTTACCATTAAGTGTATAAGTCCTGCTAAGATTTGCTTTCCCAAAATGTAGCACCTCGCATTTATCTGAATTAAACTCCATCTGCCACAGCACTTCCTCCTCTGTAATCTGGACATTTTGCAAAATGTCACCATCTATTTCCCTACAGTCTCTTCCATATTCTTTTCTACAGTAAATACTGATGCAAAATATTCATTTTGTATCTCACCCATTTTCTGTGGCTCCACACAAAGGCATATGCTTCCTTCTGTTTCTTAACCAAACCCTCAATTTCTTTAGTCATCCAGCATTCCCTATATGAATGGTCTGCATCCGAATAGACTTCTAAAATGCTGCATTGGCTATAAAGTACTTCAAGAGATCTTGAGGAGCTACAGAAATTCCACTCCTTCTTCCGTATGGTGGTTAGAGAATAAATCCTGACCTTGCTGATAATGTCTGCATCATGAGAATGAGTTGGGGAAAATAAATTGCAGCCAGAGTTCACTGGCAGTGAATCTGAAATGGATCACTGGCTAATATCCTCCTTGTCATGTCCTCAGATCATGTCCTCCCATTGGATCACTTCTGACACCATCACCTTGCTCAGTTTTATCTGTTGATGGGTTGACTGTGCTTTATGTTACACACTTTAATCCAATACATGGAGTGACCTACTCCTGCTGCTGTTTCTTTATTATCCTTATAACCTCCCTGTTAGTCAGCCCAAAAACAGAAATGCAGATTTGATCACCAGACATCTTCAGTTTCTCACTTCAACCTCCCTATCATATTCACGTTGTAAATTTATTTGCATCGCCTTCTCAAGAAGTTATAATTTTATTTAAAGAATGGCGAAGCAGAATAGGAAATAGGAATATGTTGGCCATTCAGCCTGTCAAGTTGGTTCTATCATTTTAGGAGTTCATTATATTCCCTAAATTCCATTTCTCACCATGCTGTGACGAAGCTGTTCCTTTAACAAAATTATGTTGTCCTTGTTTGTTTTTTTCAGAGAGGTTGTAAATGACACAGATTCAAAAAAGTATGAGTTTGGATAGATTTTAGGGCCAATTTGTTGACAGTTAACAGATACTGCATCAGGCAGAAGGCTCCTAAGTTAAAAAAAACACTTGTGAGATGAAAGGGGAGTGGCTAGTTCTCTCAGCTCAGCTATTCACTGGTTTGGTTTTAATTGTGCAGGCTGTGTGTGTGAAGAAAGGCTGCTGGACCCTCTCTCTCTCACTCTCTCTCTGAGTTCTCTCCTGTAAGAACATGTTTGATTTTTCCTTTTGTGCCAAGGGATGTTGATAGGGATTGTTGCAGGTATTTTTGGAACAGCATCATTAAGTTGGGGTAGTTTGTTCGGTTTTCAGATGAGTTATTCGGTATTCTGTTTTCTGTTCTTTGTGTTTCATCGTGATGTTGTAAATAAATCCTGTTTTGTGAAAAACTAACTCGTTTGACCAGCAGCATCTCTCTTGGAATATCCACTGTAGGCCTGCTTAAAACAACGAGCAAACTTATGGTCTGGGCTACTTTTTAAAATGTTTTGAGGGGGTCTGGCCTGGTCCATGACAATACTCAACAAAAAAAAAAACAATGTATCTCAGTCCCTAAGATTTCAAATGTCTACAGAGACATTTGTAGATTTTGTGTGAAGAGTTTTTCTTTCCCCTTGTTTCCTTCAGGAAAGAAAGGAAACTCAATTAGATTGCTCTTCAATCTGCTATGTTCCAGGTCATGCAACCTCTCCTTCAGAGTTAAACCTCTAACCCTGGTTTTATTCTGGTAAATTTTTTTTTTCTTTCCTACACTCTCTTCCACCAAAGGCAGAGGAAGCAAAGTCTTTGATATTTTTAAGACAGAAGTCAATCAGCTCTTGATAAACGAGGGGAGAGAGCTTACCAGGAGATTACGTGGTGGAATGTGCATCGGAGGTTACAATCAGATCAGGCATGATCTTGTTAAATAGCAGGGCAAGCTTGAAGGGCCAAATGGCCTACACCTGATCTTAACTCATTTAACCAGCACCATATGGACTAACCCTCTCAATATCCTGGCACAACCTATAAACCTCAAATACTGTGAAGATTATTGTATTATTCTGTCTAGTTATTTCGGCTTTTAAATTTATTTACCTCAAATAAACTATACTTGTTCAATCAAATAGCCACATGAAATATCAACAGTTGATTTAGTTTCACATCAATTCCTCCTCAAATACTGCAGTGTCTGAGTAGTCAATTGAGGGTGCGAGTGAAAAGGCTCTCTGTCAGTAAGCTGTATTTAAGGCAATGTTACGTTATTGTTTAAGTGATTGAAGCTGTGATTGAAGTGTAACAGTAATGTCCATAACTTACTGTGCATTTTTACATTGATTGCATGGGCATCTTGATCACTCAGAATATTTGATCAGCCAGCACATTCCTGGTCGCTTCGGGTGCTTGTCAATGAAAAGTTTGCTGTCTTTTTGTCTAAGGCACTCACTATTGAAGCCAATGCTCCAGATAGCATCTGATCCATTTTCAACTCAGCTGAACCATCACTTCATCCGCTTCATATTCCAGGCCTTTTGAGATCACAACTAAAATATTCCATTAGCCTTTCTGATTGCTTCTTGTACTTCTATCTGGAACATAAGCCTTTTTGTTTTCCCTTCTGCCGTGACTTGCTTCAGGAGTCTTCAGTTGAAGAAATGTTTAGTAATGAGTTATGTGTTTTTTTTCTCTCTGCAGGGTTTTTCGACGCGCCATCAACCACTATGCGGAGACATTGAATAAAATGTTTTTGAACAGTGCAAGCTTTGAGCTCCAGGTATGTTTGTACTGGACAAAGGGTTTCACAGGAGGAGTAAGGGGAGAACACGCATTGATACGATGGGGTTAGCAACACTGCCCTGTCAGCAATTTTCCATCATTGTCCACTAATTCAAAAAGCAGTACTTTCTGCTTGATTGGCAGCAAGTTATTTATTTTAAAACACTTTTGCATATGTATCTGTGTGAATTTTCACACTAATCCTTGCACGTGCCAGGAAATAAATATTTCTCCACTCAAGCATCCAGTGGTAGCAGCATGTATTCCCAGGCCAGGCGTAGCATGTCGAAATAGGAGGAGGAGGAGGAGGAGACCACTTGGGTTCGCTCCGCCATCCACTAAGATCAGGATTGATCTGGTTGTTGCTCTAAATCCACTCTCCTACATGATCCCTGTTACTCTTGTTAATCAAAAACTTTTGTAACTCAGCCTGGAATATATTCAATGACCCAGCCTCCCCTGGGGAAGGAGAATGAATGATCCTCTAGGAGAAGACATTCCTTTTTTATCTTTAACTCATATGAAGAAATTAAAATCCAGATCTTTGGTGGGGCTGAGAGTGAGGATCTTCTCTGGGAGATGTGTCTCACCTCCAGTTGACGCTTCCAATGATGCGCTGCTATTGAAATTGGTGGGTTGCTTCCCAGAGATAACTATCAAGGGAATGACAGAGAGAAAGCTGCAGAACAGAGAGATTTAGGAGCCTGCGTCCATGAATCATAAAAATCTCGTATCCACGTCCAGTAAATAATAGGAAGGACAAATGGACTGTTGACCTTCATTTTAAAGGGAATGGTGTATTAAAGAAGGTGGTTTTTCCAAAACCTATAAATGGCGCTAGTCAGACCACAACTGGAATACTCTAAATGATTTCGGGCGCATTATCGAAGGAAAGATATTTGGCATTGAAGGCAGTGCGGAGAAGGTTCACTAGGCAGATACTAGGTATGGAGGCACTGTTTAATGAGGAGAGGTTGAGTAGATTGGGCCTGTATCGAAGAATAAGAGGCAGCCTGGTTGAAACACACATAATTCTTTGGGGACTTGACAGGGTAGTTGCAGTTTCCACTTGTGGGAGAGTCTAAGACCAGAGGGCACGATCTCAGAGTAAGGATTCACAAATTTAAGACAGAGATGAGGAGAATTTTTTTCTTTCAGAGGGTAGTGAATCTATGGAATTCTTTATCACAGGGGGCCATTGAGGCTAGGAAATTATGTATGTTCAAGGCTGAGATGAGGCAGATTTTTAATCAGTAAGGGAATTAAGGGTTATGGGGAAGAGGCAGGAAAGTGGAGTTGAAGATTATTCAGCTCATTGAATGGTGAAGTCGATTCAATGAATTGAATGTCAACTTCTGCTCCTACATCTTCTGGTCTTACGAAATGAGTTAGGACAATTTCCACACAGCAGTGGACATTTCCTGACATTTACCCCTGTTAGTCTCATAGAATCATATTGTACATAAGAGGCCCTTCAGCCTGTTGAGACTACACCAAAAAAAAATACACTACTGCCAACACTAGTTTCCACTTCCCCGCCCAAGGCCCTTTCCCTTGAATGTTGTGACATTTCAAGTGCTCGTACAAGTCCTTTTTAAAGATGACGTTTTCAGCATCAGCAACAATATTGCGCAAAGGCTTCAGGGTGCTAGAACAATGTTGTATGATGTGGTGGAGCTGCCCCTCATTGGGTGTAAATAACATACTATGGGTGGACTTGGACAGAAGAGATAAAAGCACATGGAGAGTTAGGCAGAAGCCTGTACTCTAGCTATGTGAATGTTAAAAACAAATGCAAAGGGACATGCAGAGTATACTATGTATCATTATGTGGCAATGTTTAAGAAATGATCTGTCAATAATGCAGCAATAAGATAGAGCCTGGTATAACTCTGAATATAACAGACTATATTATCCAGTCTTAACATATTTCTCCCAAAAGGGTTGTGAATCTGTGGAATTTGCTACCTCAAAGTACGTTTATTTATAAAGTAAATTTAAGGAGGAGTTAGATAGATTTTTAATTATTAATGGGTTGACAGGATATGGGGAGGAGGCAGGAAAATGGGGGTGAGGAGCATATAAGCCATGATGGAATGGCGGAGCAGGCTTGATGGGCCAAATGGCCTAATTCTGCTCCTATGTCTTATGAATTTATAATATGTAATGGACTATAGTATTAAAAAAACACAAACTTGAAAAGAGTTCTTGATATTACCTTTTCCTCAAAGTGTCTGTCCTGAACTCAAAAGCATGGATGCGGGTATAAAACCACATGAGAAAAGACCACTTGCACCACTCTCCCCAGTCCACCCCACCTCTTCTGGCTCTGTCTCGAACCTGGCACTAATCTGGGGCCAGGAGTTCAAAGGACATCAGATGCTGAGTGAAAAGGAAAAGTTCTGCAGGGTATCAAGGCTCAAGAAGAAGCACTGAGGCTGCTCACAGCCTTGACCCTCATTGATTCGTGCTTGAACATGGATCATTTCGTAAGGGTTTTGAGACGTCGTCTCGGTCGTTCCTCCTTCAGCTTTCCCAATTGCTACAGGCCCCGTCACAGCGCTGGCTCCCCTGCCATCCACAACTGGGCAGTGGCAGAAGTACATTTATGTTTGCTCCATGTAAGTGCTGAGAGTTATGTGTCCAGTATTCACAGATGGACCCAGTGGCTTTGGGGGTGGTGTGTAGAGTGATGCTTGCTGGGAAATCAGTCCATGCATTGAACTTTTACAATTCATTCTTCAATTTGTTTCCACAGCTTTGGAACAATTACTTTCATCTCACTGTGGCCTTCCTAACACAGGAATCTTTGCAACTGGAGAACTTCTCGAATGCTAAGCGTATGGCTATCATATGCAAGTGAGTAGCCTCCTTGTGACTTTAGCACTGCTGCCTCACAGTGCCAGGGTCCCAGGTTCAATTACAATCTATATGAAGTTTGCACTTTCTCCCCATGTCTGCGTGGATTTCCTCCCACAGTGCAAACATATGCAGGCTAGATAGATTGGCCATGATTAGAACAAAGACAATTTACAGCCCAGGAACAGGCCCTTTGGCCCTCCAAAGCTGATCCAAATCTACTGTCTAAAACCTGTCGCCCAATTCCTAAGCATCTGTATCCCTCTGCTCCCCACCTACTTGTGCATCTGTCCAGACGCATCTTAAATGAATCTACCGTGCCTGCCTCTACCACCTCTGCTGGCAACGCGTTCCAGACACCCACCACCCTCTGTGTGAAGTACTTGCCGCGTGTATCCCCCGTAAACTGTTCACCTCTCACCTTGAAAGCGTGACCTCCTGTTATTGAATCCTTCACCATGGGAAAAAGTTTATCTCTATCCACCCTATCTATATCCTTCATGATTTTGTAAACCTCAATCAGGTCCCCCCTCAATCTCCTTTTTTCTAATGAAAACAAACCTAACCTACTCAACATATCTTCATTGCTAGCACCTTCCAAACCTAATCTACTCAACATGTCTTCATAGCTAGCACCTTCCATACCTAACCTACTCAACATGTCTTCATAGCTAGCACCTTCCATACCTAACCTACTCAACATGTCTTCATAGCTAGCACCTTCCATACCAGGCAACATCCTTGTAAACCCATAGCTAGCACCTTCCATACCTAACCTACTCAACATGTCTTCATAGCTAGCACCTTCCATACCTAACCTACTCAACATGTCTTCATAGCTAGCACCTTCCATACCTAACCTACTCAACATGTCTTCATAGCTAGCACCTTCCATACCTAACCTACTCAACATGTCTTCATAGCTAGCACCTTCCATACCTAACCTACTCAACATGTCTTCATAGCTAGCACCTTCCATACCTAACCTACTCAACACAACAGTGCCCTCTTCCAGATCATTTATGTATATCACAAACAACAGTGACCCCAGCACTGACCCCTGTGGAACACCACTGGTCACCTTTCTCCATTTCGAGAAACTCCCTTCAACTACTACAACTCTGTCTCCTGTTGCTCAACCAGTCCTTTATCCACTCAGCTAGAACACCCTGTACACCATGTGACTTCATTCTCTATTAGTTTACCACGGAGAACCTTATCAAACGCCTTACTAAAGTCCATGTATATGACATCAACAGCCCTTCCTTCATCTAACAACTTGGTCACTTCCTTTAAACTGACTTCCTTTACACCTCCACAACGTTGAGTACATGATG
Source organism: Chiloscyllium plagiosum (assembly GCF_004010195.1). Classification (NCBI taxonomy): domain Eukaryota; kingdom Metazoa; phylum Chordata; class Chondrichthyes; order Orectolobiformes; family Hemiscylliidae; genus Chiloscyllium; species Chiloscyllium plagiosum. The sequence goes on from NC_057710.1 coordinate 15,322,336, forward strand.
ACAAAATATGAAGATCTGTGTTGAAATTGAAGGGATGAAAATAAATAAAGAGAGGGGACTCAAAAAGTTTGTTACTCAGTCCAAGTGGGATGTTCCCTGTGGTGCTGAGGAGAGTTCAGGTGGTAATTCATGCAAAATATTCCAATTATTCTTCGAGAGGGGAATCATTTCAGAGGATTGTAAACTTTATACCTTTGTTAAATAAGTTAAGAGGTATAAACCTGGCAATGCTGGAAAATATCCCAGTATTGGAGAGCAAAGTTTATTGTTTAGAAAATGAAACGTGTTGCGGATTTGTTAGTGAAAGCCTATTTGACAAAACTTGTTCGTGGTTTTTAATGAAACAATGGGTGGGTGTAGTCGGTCTTGTGCATATGGACTTTCAAAAGATGTTTAACAGAATGTGAAATAACAGCCCTGTTTGTAAAATGATAAAGTTGTTTAAAGATGTGGGGACCACGTAAATGTGAAATTGCATGACCGAGAAAAGCCAGAGAGCATTGATGAAGAGTTGTTCCAAGACTGGAGAAAAGCATACAAGGGTGAGATCAGTGCAGCTTTTAGAGATATTAATATTCTAAGCCTGGGTATAATTTAAAAGTCTACTTTTGACACAAAACCTGAAAATGCAGTAGGAGACTTCAGAGTGAAGTCTTACATGAATTGATGGGAGAGACATTCATGTGGCAGGCAAAATATCGTGCAGAGAAGTGTAGAGTGATTAGTTTTTTGGGGGGTGAGGAGAATAGTAAAATAAAGGATACATTTCAAACGAGACTTAGGATCGCCGATACTTTCACACAGATCTTGGAAAGCAGCAGGACATGTGGTAATCCTATTAAAAAAGGCATAGTAGATTCTTGAGTTTATAAATGAGGCAAAGGGGATGAAAGCAGAGAATAATGTTGAACCATAACTCTGTTTAAGACTCTGTTAAAGTAGTGTGACCAATGCTACCATACTTTAGGGAAGATATTAGAGAGATTTAGTGGATACTTAGTTGAATGACAAAATTGTACGGAGGCAGAAAAGTTATGGTTGTCCTTTGAGCAAATAGCGTTAAGGGGGGAATTAAAAGAGACATTTCCAAATATTGATCAAGCACATAAAGGGAAATTATTTCCAATACCCAAAGGGTTGGTAATCTTGGATAATATTTCCCATCCTGTGACTATATTAGGAAACTAACCCTGCTCCTGACAGCTGCCTTGTCACTCTTTACTACTCACGGGAATATTAATTGGTGAAAGGTGGGATTTCGAATGGCCCCTCCCCACCAACCAAATTTTGAGGAGGCCCCAACTGTGAGAACATGCCGGCCACCTGAATACCCAACAGTGCTATAGGAGATCTGGATATTGCCTATAATGCAGCCAATCCTGATAAGGCAGAATCAGGAACAGGGTGCAGAGTAAGTGCTTGGGTTTTCTCAATGGTTAGCGTCAGGGCAAGGATAATGGTTTTTTGTTGGATGGAGGGGGAGGTGGATAGGGTGCAAAGGTCAGGCTGGAAGAGACCACCCGGGGTGGGCGATCACTAAAAGAGCCCCACATATCCTCTCCATCTCTGTGCCCAAAGCTGAAGCAGGCTATTTAGCCAGGCATCCCACTGTCCTGATACACGTCACACTATCCAAACAACTGGCAGTCAGTCCATGGCCACTTAATACCGTCAATGGGGGTGAGAGTGAGCTGGCCACTCGAGGTCTTAACTCCCACCTTTAAAACGACAATGAAGTCGAGGCCAGGTGAGTAGGTGACATGAAAGCCACCTCCAAATTTTGCATGAGTAAAAGTGAGTTTATCTCCAGAGTTTAGATTAGAGTGGTGCTGGAAAAGCACAGCAGGTCAAGCAGCATCCGAGCAGCAGGAAAATTGACGTTTTGGGCAAAAGCCCTTCATCAGGAATGGAGGAGGAGAGCCTCTAGGGTGGGGAGATAAATGGGGGGGTGGGGCTGGGGAGAAAGTAGCAAAGAGTACAATAGGTGAATGGGGGTGGGGATGGAGGTGATCGGTCAGAGAGGAGGGTGGAGCAGATAGGTGGGAAGGGAGATTGGCAGATAGGACAGGTCATGAGGACGGTGCTGAGCTGGAATTTTGGAACCGGGATAAGGTGGGGGGAGGAGAAATGAGGAAACTGATGAAGTCCACATTGATGCCCTGGTGTCTAAACCTGTGCCCACACCTCCTCCCTCACCTCCATCCAAGGCCCCAAAGGAGCCTTCCACATCCATCAAAGTTTCACTTGCACATCCATCAATGTCATTTATTGTATCTGTTGCTCTCAATACGGTCTCCTCTACATGGGGGAGACTGGACGCCTTCTTGCAGAGTGCTTTAGGGAACATCACCGGGACACCCGCACCAATCAGCCCCACCACCCTGTGGCCCAACATTTCAACTCCCCCCTACCACTCTGCTGAGGACATGCAGGTCCACCGCCGCTCCCTCACCACCTGACGCCTGGAGGAAGAACACATCATCTTCCGCCTCGAAACACTTCAACCCCATGGCATCAATGTGGACTTCACAGTTTCCTCATTTCCTCTCCCCCACCTTACCCCAGTTCCAAACTTCCAGCTCAGCATCGTCCTCATGACCTGTCCCTATCTCTCCACCCTGGAGACTCCCTGCCTCCATTCTTAATGAAGGGCTTTTGCCTGAAACGTCGATTTTCCTGCTCCTCGGATGCTGCCAGACCTGCTGCACTTTTCCAGCACATCTCTAATCTAAATTTTGGTTTCCAGCATCTGCAGTCCTCACTTTTGCCTTACTGAGTTTATCTAGCAGAGTGTTTTACCTGATGTGACAATGATTACGTTATCCAAACTGGCCATGGTTATATGGTTTTGAAGAATCCAACAGACATTTAAGGTAGCTAATTATAATGTGAAAATGTTCGATTCACAGGCACATAAGTATCTGGGCTAGCCTTAAATTATCAGATTACAACAGAGAGCTTCCAGTAGAGCACCATGTCTCAAGTGATCTAAAGTAAGTTGGAATACGAGACCTTTATATCATCAATTGGATGCTCTGAAACAATGAAGATATGATGCACATGTCTTTGAAATGTACATTGATATAGCGAGTGTGAGAAATATCAACACTACATGTCTGGGGGGGGGGGTTGGAGAAGTAAATTCCTGCCCAAAGGAACATATTTAATATCCTACGGAATAAAGAGCACTGAGATGAACACAATAATTATCGAGTGGGTTCTTACAATCTGGAATTTACTACCTGAAAGGGCAGAAACAGATTCACCAGTACATATTAAAAGGGAATTGAATACTTGAAGAGGGAATCTCTGCTGCATCATTTGGACAGAGCAATGGCATGAGACTTAATTGGATAAATCTATGATAAAGCTAGCATGTGCTGGGCCCAATGGTCTCATTCAATGCTGTAGTAGGTGGTAATTATATGATTGCATAGTCTGTGAAAGAAGTGAACTTGCTTGCTTGTGTGACCACTACCCATGTTATGTGTTGTTTGAACCTTTACACAGGTATATAAAATACTGTCGGGCACAGTTTCAAATCTGATGCATTTTGTGATTTAAACCTCACAACGTTTATCCCAAGTGAGAAGGCTCTTCTGACATGAATCTTTTTGTGTGGAATATAGTGAGAGACAGCGTTCCTGCAGGAAAATTGAAGAGCAATTTCACTTTGCACCAGGCTCTCCAAGGTCGGTTGCAGCCTAATTTAAGAGCAGTGCGGAAGTTACCCATCCTTCCCCAGCCGAACTTCAATGACAGTCATATTCAAAAGAATGTCCAATGCACTGTCAGGGATGTGGGCAGGAATGCCAATGTTCATATTCCGTGTCATTGATTTTTGAGTTAGTGTCAATTAGTGGTTAACGCGAGGGCACTTCTCCCGCTATGGACTCGTGCCTGCTGTAATTGGATTGAGACTGACAGAACTCGTTTTATTTTTAAGATCTTTGCAACAAAGGGACCTTCTCCATCTGGACTGGATTTGAATCCAGATTTATTGAGCAAAGGCACAGTGTGTTCAACCAGCATGTCCTCTTTCAAAGAGAAAAGCCCATCATTCCAATCTGTCTGAGCCACTCTGAAGCTCATTATCTCATTATTCCTGATCTTTGAAAGAAATAGGTCCATTTAATGTGTTCAAGATAGATTGGAAGGAGGGGTCATTTGCCATTCATTTGGACATTTTGTTCACTTTACACCTCTGACCAACAGAAGTAACTGAGAGTCATTAAAGTAATCTTTTCTCTGGTAATAATAGCAAAATGAACCTCATTAGCATTTTTTTTCTCAGTTTGTTCAGTTGAACATTTGAGGCATGCAGAAATGTACTATCACAAAGAAGAGTAACACAGAGACTGACAGAAACGCCAGGCCCTACGAAGCCTCTGAGAACCTTGTTCTCATCTGATTCTGAATATCTTGGCTAACCCCGCATCTCTGTCCTCCCCCTCCACCAAACCCCACCCCACGCTTTTTGTAACCATTCCTTCAGCCAGCCAGGCTGCAAGTTCTGGAATTCCTTCATTGAAGTAAGGCTGATCAGTACAGGAATCAAGGATTGGGGGGAAAGGGCAGGAAATGTCAAATTAGATTAAATTCCCTACAGTATGGAAACAAGCCCTTTGGCCCAACAAGTCCACACTGACCCTCTAAAGAGTAACCTACCCAAACCGATTCTCCAACCCTATTTTACCTCTGACTAATGCACCTAAGACTATGGGCAATTTAGCATGGCCAATTCACCTGACTTGCACACCTATAGATTGTGGGAGGAAACCGACGCAGACACATGGAGAATGTGCAAACTCCGCACAGACAGATAGAGGATGTCACAGTGGCTAGTGCTGCTGCCTCATAGCGCTAGGGACACAGGTTCAATTTTAGCCTCAGGTGATTATCTGTGCGGAGTTTGCACGTTCTCCCACTCTCTGGGTGGGTTTCCTCCCAAAGTCCAAACATATGCAAGTTAGGTGGATTGGCCATGCTAAATTGCCTGTAAGGGATCCAGGGATGTGTAGGCTGGCTGGATTAGCCATGGTGTTAAATTAGATTCCCTACAGTATGGAAACAGGCCCTTTGGTCCACCAAATCCACACCGACCCTCTGAAGAGTAACCACCCAGATCCATTCCCTACCTTATATTTATCCCAGACTAATGCACCTAACACTATGGGCAATTTAGCGAGGCGAACTCACCTGACCAACACATCTTTTAGATTGTGGGAGGAAACCGGAGCAACCGGAGGAAACCCGTACAGACATAGGGAGAATGTGCAAACTCCACACAGTCACCCGAGGCTGGAATTGAACCCGGGTCCCTGGCTTAGTGAGGCAGCAATGCTAACCACTGAGCTATCATGCCACCCTGTGTAATGCTGGGTCTAGTTGGGATGCTCTTCTTTTTATAGAATCCCTACAGTATGAAAACAGGCCCTTTGGCCCAACAAATCCACACCAACCCTCTGAAGAGTAACCCATCCAGACCCAATCCTCTGCCCTATTACTCTACATTTACCCCTTACTTTGAAGGGTTGGTGAAGTCTTGATAGGCAGAATTGCCTCTGTCTGCACTAAAGAGATTCTATGGAGGTGACAAATATCAGATCAGCCATGCAGAGTTGATTTGCAGAGCAGGCTCAAGAGACTGAATGGCCTACTCTTCTTCCTATTTCTTATCATCTTAAATCTCTTTGCCTCCATCTCCTCTCCTGTTTCCCAACTACCCTGCTGTTATGTTATGCAGTTTGTTGCCAAATTGGATTCAGTAATGCCCCTCTGAAGTACATCGGGATGTTTTATCATGTTTGAGGCACTGTGTAAACGTATATTTCTGTTGTAGATTCTGCAGTGAGATTTGATTGGCTCATGTCCCATCTTTTGGTGCTAGTGGATGTCAGTCTTGGGGGTTTCAAAGGGTGTGGCTTCCTGCTTCACTGCTCAAATTGTTCACAGTGAAGGCATCACATTTCACCCCTTCCACACCCCTGCCCACCAATCTCCCCCAGTACCAGCTGCCCAGCAGTCTTTGGATGCTCCAATGAGGGTTCATTAAGTAGTCGCCAGGTTGGAAGACCAGGACCAAGGGCAGTGGGGAGAGAAAGTTCTGGGATCTCAGTAGTGAGGACAAGGGAGGAGCGAGAAACTAGGGGGAGCAAACGTCTAGATTAGATTAGATTACATTACAGTGTGGAAACAGGCCCTTCGGCCCAACAAGTCCACATCGACCTGCCGAAGCGCAACCCACCCATACCCCTACATTTAACACTTACCTAACACTACGGGCAATTTAGCATGGCCAATTCACCTGACCTGCACATCTTTGGATTGTGAGAGGAAACCGGAGCACCCGGAGGAAACCCACGCAGACACGGGGAGAATGTGCAAACTCCACACAGTCAGTCGCCTGAGGCGGGAATTGAACCCGGGTCTCCGGTGCTGTGAGGCAGCAGTGCTAACCACTGTGCCACCGTGCCGCCCACGTCATGGTATGATGCCTGATGTAAAAAGGATTCTGGATTAGTGGTGCTCACCCATTGTACTCTATGCTACTTTCTCCTCACCCCCACCCTCCTCTCGCTTATCTCTCCACGCTTCAGGCTTACTGCCTTTATTCCTGATGAAGGGCTTTTGCCCGAATGTCGATTTTACTGCTCCTTGGATACTGCCTGAACTGCTGTGCTCTTCCAGCACCACTAATCCAGAATCTGGTTTCTAGCATCTGCAGTCACTGTTTTTACCTCGATGTAAAAAGGAAACCATTGAAGGGAATGGTAGGCATGTGCCCATCCCCCGCCCAGGCCCAACTTCCTTGAGGCCAGAGGGCTGAGCAGGGTTGGCTTTCCATCCCCACCCCTGATCTCCACTTGCCTGCCTCAGAATTGAGGCTGAGTGTCAGATGCCCCTCACGCAGTCATTGGTTGCCCACTTTGAGGGCATCAATGGGGGCAAAGGTGTGCAGGCTGGTATAGGCCATGGTCATCGCACTGTGAAATGTTTTACAGCTCAGAATGGGCCAGTCAAGAAGACTCCTGCCCTCATCGCCCCATACATAAGATCAAGCAGGGGAGCAGAGAACTCTGCCCCTTGGTCTCCTGCGTGGTACGTGCACTCTTTGATTCTGGGCTACATCAGATGCCACCTTAAGTGCAGCATTAGTATCAGGTTAGGCTGGGGCTATCTCAGGATGACGACTTTAGAGCTCAGTGCTCCAGCTATACCGCTCTCTTCACCTCATCCGGCTGAACAGCTTCAAAGCATGGAGCAGAGCAAGGGTCAGGCGAGGGAAATTTATAAAATCTGAAAAGCAAAACCTGAACCATAGGCCAACAATGCAATCTGAGTCCAGTCAGCAGAATGTAACAGGATGGGATTTACTGGTAATAATTGCATCAGTGAATAAGGTCAAATCAGCACAGATGGTAAAATGTTAACATTAAATACGCTTGATCTGAATGCATGAGGCAGTCAGAACAAGACAGATACCAAATGGGTCAGAAAAATACAAATGATTTTAATATATTAGTTATTATAGAAAAGTATTTGTATGGCAATGAAGGCATGGATTTTTGCAATGATGGAGAACCTGATTCCCTCCTTTTGCATGGGTGGCCATGGGTGCAGAGATGAGATCAAGACTGAATTTAACAGAATCCTGAATTACTGAAGCAGTCTGTGTCCAGATGCAGGTGGACCTGAGCAACATCCAGGTAAGTATGATTCAGGCTAAACAAGTTATCGGTATTTACCATCTCCAATAAGAGAAAGTTTCATTGTCCCCCCTTGATGTTACAACAGTGTTCCTGATTCCTAGGAACATGGAACACACTGTCTTTGTCATAGAATCCCTAAACTGTGGAAGTAGGCCATTTTCCCATCAAGTCAACACCGACCCTCTGAAGATCATCCCACCCGGACCCACACCTCCCACGGCTAACCTACATCAGAGCCAACTTCCCATGGTTCATCCACCTGATCTGCACATCCTTGGATTTTGGGAGGAAACCAGAGCACCCAGAGAAAACCCACACAGGCACAAGGAGAATGTGCAAACTCCACACACACTCACCCAAGGGTGGAATCAAACCCAAGTCCCTGGCGCTGCGAGGCCACATGCTAACTGCTGAGCCATCATACTACCTACCGAGAAGCTGTGTTCCCTCTAAGGGGGCTCATACAGCAATTGGTGTACTGATGCTGTACACAGCATTGACACAGACCATGGAGGTGTGATCAAAAGAAAAGTACATTAATAGGACTAATGCCTGGAAATGTGATGGATGAAGGTTCGATTGAAGCATTCAAGATGGCATTGGATAACTATTTAAATAGGAACAATGTACAGGGTTATCGGGAAAAGCAGGAAATTAGCATTAAATTATAATGCTCAGAAAGCCAGTGCAGACAGGATAGACTGAATGGGCTCCTCTCCATCATTAGGATTCTGTGATCCTGTAGGCCTAAGGTTGGGAACTAGGTATTCTAGATTACTTCACATTTCAAAAAGACAGAACAAATGGAAAAAGAGGATCCAAGGATGTAGTCTGATAATAAATGATGAAATAAGAACTGTAGTGAGGAGGGAGCTTGGTTCAGAAGATCAGGGTATAAATGGAGATCGGAAAAATACATCTCAAGGCAGAAACAATGGCAGACTGAACTGTTTGCTTCCTCGTATAGTCTTATTGGTGGATAGATGCAGAGTCAAGAGTTGAGAGAAACTTTTCATGAGAGCAATAAAATAATTTTTGGAGATCTTAATTTTCATGTAGATTTAATAGATAAGCACAAGCAGTTTGAAGGATAATCTCATGGTGTACATTCTAGGCTGTATTCCAGAATAATACATTATCATGTGTAATAAGGCTGAGTTAATTGGTAATCTCATACGATGTGATCCTCTGGGGATGAGTGATCATAACATGGAATTCATTTTAAAAAGTGCATTAATGCAAGTTGGGCATATTTGGTGAGACCAGCATTTATTTCCCATCCCTAATTGCCCAGAGGGTAGTTAAGATTCAACCACATTGCTGTGGGTCGAGAGTCGTGTGTAGGCCAGAGCAAGCAAGGATGGTAATTTCCTTCTTCTAAAGGACACTGGTAAATCCCCCAACAATTAATTCCTGGCCATCTTGAGAAGCTTAATTCCAGGTGCAAATTGCACCACCTGCCTTGACAGGATTTGAATCCAGGACCCAGAACAATACCTGGTCTCTGAATGACAGTCCAGCGATAATACCATTGGGCTGTCACCCCTCCTACAGGCACTGCAAATTCACATTCGATTTGTACAAAATAATGTGTTAAACGAAACAGAAAAGTAATGAAACCGTTCAGAGGGATACCTTGGTGAAGGTAGATTTGTAAATTGGGTCATTTTGAAGTATACATATTAGCTAGAGCAGAATGTATCATTTGCAAGTTGTATTGACATTTCCTCCCGGGATTTGACTCCATCAAAAGGTATGGAAGATGTATTTTGTGATCTTCTAAAATTCCCTAGATTCTAGAATATTCCCAATGCTTTGGAAGTGATAAAATGAACCACTGTTCTTCAGCTCACAAGGGAGAGAAAAGATGGGGCACTGTGAGCCGTTTAATTTGACATCAGTCATTGGGAAAATGGTGGTCAACTAATGGCTCCTGTCATATTGTAGCTGACCTTCTGGTTTATCATGACGGTTCAAATCAGATGGGGATTGCTCGGTGTAATCCTTTTATACTCCATTCCCTTTGAAATAAAAGTAAACATCCCACTTGCCTTACATGTTAACCACTAAACTTGGAGGCTAGGTGCTTGAGGTTCATGGACTAGGACCCCAAAACGCCCCTTTGCTGCAGCTCGCTACAATCTTTTCCCTATTTGTTCCGCAACAATTGAAATTTAGAATAATGAGACGTGATAGTATTGAACCTTAGTTTCATGTGAGGTCATGACAAGTGGGATGTCTCCGCTATGGGAGAGATTCGAACTGAAATAAGATAAAGACAAGGTGTAACTTTTTTTCTTTCAGCTGGTCAAAAGTGAGGGGAACTCTCTTCCTCAGAGAGAAGTTGGGGTAGGGTTGTTATAGGGGAGGGGATAGCCTCATTGTATTATTGATGAATTTTTAATCCAGAGACCAAGCTTACATTCTGGGCATTTGGGTTCAAATGCTAACACAGCAGATGTTCAAGACAATAAAAATCTGGAATTAAGAGTCTAATGATGACCATGAATCTGTTGTCAATTGTCGGGGAGGGCGTGGGGGGGAGCCCCATCTGGTTCACTAACGTCCATTGGGGAAGGAAACTGCCATCCTTACCTGGTCTGGCCTACATGTGACTCCAGACCCACAGCAATGTGGGTTGACTCTTAACTGCCCTCTGGAATGGGCAATGAATTCAGGCCTGGCCAATGATACTTTCATCTCATTAATTTCTTTTTTAAATTAAATATTTGGAAGTCAGTTGTAGTTAGATTCTTGACCAACAAGGTTATTAGGAGTTGTCAGGAAATTGGAATTGAAGCCACATTCATGTTAACCATAATCATATTGAATATGTGACAAGTTCAATGGGCTGAATGAGCTATTTCTGCTCCTAAATCATGAATCCCTTGAATTCTCTATTCCAGAGAATTGTAGATGCCCAGTCATTCAGTATATTTGGTAGATGCAGGAGGATGTTCCTGATGGCGGGTGTGTCCAGAACCAGGGGTCACAGTCTGAGGATTCCGGGTGGACCATTTAAGACAGAGATGAGGAGATGTTTCTTCACCCAAAGAGTGGTGCGCCTATGGAACTCATTACCACAGGAAGTAGTTGATGCCAAAACATTGAATGTATTTAAGGAACGGCTTGATGTAGCACTTGGGGCAAAGGGGACCAAAGGTGATGGGGAGAAAGCAAGATTAAAGTCATAGAGTCATAGGGATGTACAGCATGGCAATAGACCCTTTGGTCCAACCCGTCCATGCCAACCAGATATCCCAACCGATGTAGTCCCACCTGCCAGCACCTGGCCCATATCACTCCAAACCCTTCCTATTCATGTACCCATCAAAATGCCTCTTAAATGTTGCAATTGTACCAGCCTCCACCACTTCTCTGACAGCTCATTCCATACACGTACCACCCTCTGCTTGAAAAAGTTGCCCCGTAGGTCTCTTTTATATCTTTCCCCTCTCACCCTAAACCTATGCCCTCTAGTTCTGGACTCCCCAACCCCAGGGAAAAGACTTTGTTTATTTATCCTATCCATGCCCCTCATAATTTTGTAAACCTCTATAAGGTCACCCCTCAGCCTCTGACGTTCCAGGGAAAACAGCCCCAGCCTGTTCACTCTCCCTATAGCTCAAATCCTCCAACCCTGGCAACGTCCTTGTAAATCTTTTCTGAACCCTTTCAAATTTCACAACATCTTTCCGATAGGAAGGAGACCAGAATTGCACACAATATTCCAACAGTGGCCTAACCAATGTCCTGTACAGCCACAACATGATGTCACAACTCCTGTACTCAATACTCTGACCAATAAAGGAAAGCATACCAAACGCCTTCTTCACTATCCTATCTACCTGCGACTCCACTTTCAAGAATTGGACAATCAGCCATGATCGTGGTGGTTGGCGGAGCTGGCTCGAAGGGCCGAATGGTCTCCTGTCTTCTGTGTTTCTATTCAAGATGAGATTGAATGACCTTTGGTACTCGGGGAATAAGAGGATATGGGGGCAGAGCTAGAAAGTGGAGTTGAAGTAGACATCAATCTAATAGATTCAATGACCCTTTGGCCAATTCCAGCCCCTATTTCTTATATTCTTGTGCTCGATCACATTTTGACCCTCTCAATGCCTGAGCAGTAGGATTATAGAGTCATAGAATCCCTACAGAGCAGAAAGAGGCAATTTGGCCCATCGAGTCTGCAACGATCCTCTGAAGAGCATCCCACCCACACCCAACTCACCACCCTATTCCTGTAACCCTGTACCTACCATGGCCAATCCACCTAACCTGCGCATCCCTGGATACGGGGCAATTTAGCATGGACATTCCACCCAAGCTGCATTTCTTTGGACTGTGGAAGGAAACCCACACAGACACAGGGAGAATGTGCAAAATTCCACACAGTTAGTTACCCCAGGCTGGGATCGAACCCGTGTCCCTGGCACTGTGAAACAACAGTGCTAACCACTAAGCCACCATAAATTACCCTGATTTTCTGCATATGGATAACCAAAAGCGTTACTGATCCTTTCGTTCTTGCCTGTACCTCTCTGTAAATTGTAAGGCAATGCTCAGGACCTTTATCAGTACATATTTATGCATTGTCCTTAATAATGATACATTACGACCTGATGAAAGTTATTGTAAAGAAGACTCCCAGAAATTTGTTACTTTCTGACAGTATGCCAGATGGCCAACCTGTTTGTCACCTTGAGCTCATTATCCCATTTCTTATCTCAGTATTCTTAGTCATCATTCCTTGCCAACAAACTGACCTTTCTCCTTGCTGAGAATGCATTTTCTTTCTAAATATGATCCATACCCTGAAGCACCCTGGGAATGAAGAATTGAACTATTTACTATTCTTTTCAAGCTATGTCCCAAATTCATGGCTAGGTATAAGTCAAGATGAGGCAAAAGTTGCATCACAGAGTTTTTACAGCATTACTCAGTCCATCAAGTTGAAGAAAGAAAGGCAAAGACAAGACTTATATAATTAAAAGTAGCGTCTTGGGTGGTGTTGGAGAACAGAGAGATCTAGGGGTTCACGTACCTAATTCTTTAACATTTGCATCACATATAGAGAGGGAGCTGAGAAGGCATTTAGCACGCTTGCCTTCATTGCTCTGACTTTTGAGTATAAGAATCAGGACATCATGTCGAAGTTGTGCATGATGTTGGTTGGGCCTCTTCTAGAATACTGTGTCTAGAATGTTGGTCTCCCTGTCATAGGAAGGATATTATTAAATTGGAGAGGGTTTAGAAGAGATTTACCAGGATATTGCGGGGAATGGAGGGTGTGAGTTATGAAGAGAGGCTAGATAGGCTGAAGCGTAGCAGGTTGAGATGTGACCTTACCGAGGTTTATAAAGTAATGAAGGGTGTAGATAATACGAATGGCAGGTATCTTTTCCCCAGGGATTTCAAGATTAGGAGATATATTTTTAAAGTGAGTGGAGAAGTTAATTTAAAAAGACATGAGGTACAATTTCTTTACACAGAGAGTGATTCATGTGTGGAATGAAATACCAGAGGAAGTGGTGGATGTGGGTACAGTTACAATGTTTAAAAGACATTTGGATAAGTACATGAATAAGAAATGTTTGGAGGGATACGGACGACACGTGGGGAGATTGGACCAGTTTAGTTTGGGATTATGGTCCCCATGGGCCGATTGGGCCATAGGGCCTGTTTCCATACCATGTGACTCAGTGCTGGCTTTTGGATTGAGCAATGTATCCTGTACCAATCCCTGCCTCCTCCTTGTAACCCTACCTTTTTAGATAACAATCCAATCCCCTCTTGAAACCCTCAATTCAACCTAACATTCATTCCATTCCACTCATTGCATGATAAAAGTATTCCTTGGATCTACAGTGCTTTTTATTCTACCAAATATCATAAATCTGTACTACCTGATGTTTGATCTTTATACTAATGAGAGCATGTTCTCTCTTTCAACTCTTTTAACCTTTAATGAATTTGAGTAGCTCGAACAAATCTACTGTCAGACTCCTCGTCTCCAAAGAAAGCCATCCCACTTGTCCAATTTACTTACTTCACTGAAATTTCTCATCCAGACTCTTGTTATTTTTCCTGCACTCTCTCTAAATTCCTTCACATTCATCCTAAAGTGTGGTGTCCAGGACTAAATGCAAAACACCAGTTGAGGCTGAAGCAGTGTTTTATACGTAAACAAGTGAGAAACAAAATTATGTAAGAATGAACAAAATACTAACTTATTGCTATAAGTTCAGTGTCTTATGATCCCGTTCCACAGCTACCTGGTGAAAGAGCAACTAATACTTCCAAATAAATCTGTTGGACTATAACCTGATGTTGTGTGATTTCTAACCCAGTCCAATACCGGCTCGTTCACATTGTACAGAACTTGCAGTGTCTTAAGAGCACATAGACTGACATTTTCTCCCTATCTTCTACAGGTACGGAGATATGAGAGGTGTGATCGGGGCAGCAATCCGGGACATGTGGTACAGTCTTGGTGAGGCTCAGGACTTTTTCATTACTTTTTTCCAATCTACCACCATAAATCTACGTTTGTTTCACCTGCCTCTTCTGATTTATCTCATTTGTTATCTGTGGTTGACTTTGAAAGGTATTGCAAAAGGAAGACTTGTATTTACGTAGCAACCTTTTTTTTGTATGAGTCATCAAATCAATTCTGCTGTGCCATGTGGGCATCCTAGCTTATGATGAAAGTTACTGCCTCCATTCTGTTTCAATGCAGGAAACTACATTTCCTGCTTGGTCCAGTACAGTCAATGATAACCACTTCCTGGTCTAATTAAAGGAGCATCTTGTCGTCATACACAATAGGTTTATTGCATGCTAGCAACTAGTTACAGATTATACCGCTATGACAGATCCTGGTGCAGAGACTTTGAGGGCAATCAGATATTACATCTCACGTTTTTGTGGTTCTAAGCTGCTTTGTTCACAAATCATCATCAGAGATGATTTTACTTCAGTACTCAGTACTGAAACCCAGCCAGGCATTCATGATGGGCTTGCGATTGTATGACTGGTGTTTAGAATTAGTCTGCTTTATTGTTTACATTTAATAGTTTTTTATAAAGTATATTTTAATCTCTGAGGATTAATGGTGTGGATCTAAATCTAGCCTGGACTACTTGGTTCAGGTAAACCACTAATAGCTCATTCACAGTATTTGCCATTGACAAACACTTCCTGAATATACCTTAAGATATATCATTACCCTTGAGAAGGAGGATAGAGAAAGACAGATTGTAGAATGCAGTATCTGAGAATGTGTTGGAGGCAGGCTCAAATGTGAGCAATTTTGGGCTCTGTATCTAAGAAAGGATGTGTTGGCAATGGGTATTCAGAGGAAGTTTGCAAGAATGATCCAATAAATGAAGGGCTTGTCATATGAGGAATGGTTAAGGACTCTGGGTCTGTACGTGATGGAGTTTAGAAAGATGAGGCGGGGAATCTGACGGAAACTTCCAGAATACTGAGAGGCCTTGATAGACTGGATGTGGAGCAGATGTTTCCACCAGCAGGAGAGATGGGGACCTGAGGGCACAAGCTCAGAGTAATAGGATGACCCTTTAGAACTGAGATGAGCAGGAATTTCTTCAGTCAGAGGGAGGTGAATCTGTGGAACTCATTACCACAGAGGGCTGTGGAGGCCAAGTCATTGAGTGTAGTTAATGCAGAGATGGATAGCTTCTTGATTAGTAATGGGATCAAGAGTTACAGGGAGAAGGTAAGAGAATGGGATTGAGAAACGTATCAACCATGATCAAATGGTGCACCAGACTTAATGGGCCGAACAGCTTCATTCTGCTCCTACATCTTTTGGTCTTATAATTGAGCTACTCATAAGGGAATTTGAGTGTGTTATCTGAAAAGGAAGTATAAGCAGTTCTAACAGAGGGAAGGGGAGAGAATGGCAGCAGGTGAGTTGCTCATTCTGATTGCCCTCCGTCTTTCCTGTACCAAATTGATGGTTCTGTGAATGAGTGACTTGCTCGGCCTTCTCAGCGTCAACCATGTTACAATGGAAATGAGGTCAGAGGTAACAGATTGGGCAAAGGACTGAGAATTTTATTCCTTCAAGGGCATTAGTGAAACTGATGGATTTTTACAGCAAACCAGCACTTTCAGAGATTTCTATTCCAGGTTTATTTAATTAAATATAGATTGCCAAGCTGCTGTGTTGGAACTTGAACCTCTGCTTCCAACTTAGTATGCTAGCCTGGTAACACAACCAGGGGTGAGAAATTTATCAGCCATGATTGAATGGCGGAGCAGACTCAATGGGCTGAATGGCCTAATTTCTGCTCCTGTGTCTTATGGTCTTACGGATCAAGTTGAAGCTTTCAAGGCCAAGAAATGGGATTGATTAAAAATGCTGCAAATAATTTGCTAAGGTGCAGTTTTGAAGATTAACACGCGAGCGCTGTGGAAGGAAATTGGTCAGAAATTTACTGAGGGGAATTAATTGTAGAGTAAGTCGTAAGGAAAGAGCTATGGCAAAATAGGTCTATCAGAAAACGTAGTATATTTCTGCAGAGAGCTGAAATTGAGTATAACCTTCGCTGAGAGAGTGCTGTTTATTCATACAGAAGTGGAAGAGATATGTTGAATTTAAGGAGCTCTGCCAGTACCAAAAGCTGCTGATAATCTTTCCTCTTTGCTAAGCGAGGACAGAGGAGATTTCTCAATTCAGAGGAAGCAGCTTTTTTTTTGTCATTGAGATGCAAAACTAGGTTGAAGGTCAGCAAAAAAGGGATCTTTTTGTTTTCAGTATGGAAAAAGTATCCATACTGAAAACAAAAAATGCTGGAAATCACAGTGGGTCAAGCAGCATCCATGGAGAGAGAGCAAGGTAATGCCTCGAATCTAGATGACTCTTCATCAGAGCTCGTCACCTGGACTCAAAACGTCAGCTTGTTCTCTCTCTTCATCGATGCTGTCTGACCCACTGTCCTTTCCAGTATGTTTTGCTTTCAGTTATAGATTCCAGCATCTGCAGTAATTTGCTCAAACATTTCTCCATACCCTTATACTTATTGGTTAGTGCATTGGGTATCGGACTTGGAAGGACATGTTGTAGCTGTACAGGACATTGGTTAGGCTACTTTTGGAATACTATGTGCAATTCTGGTCCCTCTGCTAAAGGAGAGTTGTGAAACTTGAAAGAGTGCAGAAAAGATTTACAAGGATATTGCCAGGGTTAGAGGATTTGAGCTATCAGGAGACGCTGAATAGGCTGGGGTGTTTGATCGGAGGCTGAGGGGTAACCTTGTAGAGGTTTCTAAAATCATGAGGGGCATGGATAAGGTGAGTAGTCAAGGTCTTTTTCCCAAGGTCAGAGAGTCCAAAACTGGAAGGCATAGGTTTCAGGTGAGAGGGAAAGATTTAAAAGGGACCTGAGGGGCAACCTTTTCACTCAGAGGATAGTGCGTGTATGGAATGAGCTACCTGAGGAAGTGGTGGAGGCTGGTACAATTACAACATTTAAAAGGCATCTGAATGGGTATATGAGTAGGAAGGATTTGGAGGGAAATGAGATATGCTGGCAAATGGGAGTAGATTAATTTAGGATATCTGGTCAGCATGGGTGAGTTGGACCGAAGGGTCTGTATTCACGCTGTATAATTCTACGACTGTGTGATACAAGAGTATCTACAGCATGAGTTCTTTAAAGTTGAACATTTTTTCTTATTTCTTTATTTATCTATGTTTTAAGATGGTGCTGGAGAGTGGTGACACTACACGAGACTATTCACTTTACTTTGTAACATAATGCACATGGCAATAAATAAATCAAGTCAAATCAAAGGATAAAGGGAGGCAAAAGGACAGAAAATTAATGAGCAAGGAATTATTGAGCATAAATATAAAGGAACGGGGGAGGCAGGTGTAAAGAGACTGAGAGAAAGAAATGGAACTTAATGGGCAGTAAACAAAATGCATGCTAAATATATCACAGCAGTAGCGCTGAAGACTTGTGCTCCATGTTACGGAGCAGACCAAACCCTCTCAAAATATTCAGAAGATTATTTAAAGATAAATGTAAGGTGTTGCGTTTGAGATGAAATTCGATTGGTCAAAAATCGGATTTAAAGCAAAACATATCTTGTTCATCCACTGTAATTAAAATACAAGAAAGAAAAACAACTTTATTGGAAAACCTAAACAGAATAATAGATATTGTAAGCATTACGAATTAACAGTTCCAATATAGTTACATCCCATAAATACACCCTTGGCAAAAGGCAAATTCAGAAAACAGATTGTCTCACATGCAATTTCAGTGGCCCAGGAGGTGAACACCATCAAGAGAAAATTCTGAGATTATAGCAGCTGGGAGAGGTTTACTGCAGCTTCCAACCTGCTGAGATTCCAGAAACAACTGCTGAAAACTAAAAATCCTGTTTCTGTGGAAGTCTGGCCACATGCCTTCAGGCTGCTTCTATTATTCCACTAAAAAAGTAACTCCAAAGCCTCACAAACTGTTTACTCTTGTGGCTCTGGTCGACTGCTCACACCATTGTCTTGAAACCTCTCTCTTCAAAGAAAAAGTACAAAACACACCTCTTAAAGCAACAGTATCATCACATCCACAACAGGCTACATCCTTAGCCAAGCTGTTCCAATACAACTATAATATTGGCATCCACCTGACAATGTGTAAAACTTGTCAAAAGTGTGGTGCTGGAAAAGCACAGCAGGTCAGGTAGCATCCGAGGAGCAGGAGAATCGATGTTTCAGGCATAAGCCCTTCACCAGGATCCTCCATTGCCAAATCCGAGCCACCCAACAGCTAGAAGAAGAACGGCTCATCTTCTGACAAGGGGCCCTTCAACCACTCGGCATCAACATCGACTTCACCAGTTTCCAAATCTCCCCCTCCCCCACCCAATCCCAGATCCAATTGTCCAACCTGACACCACCCTCCTGACCAGTCCTGCCTGTCCATCTTCCTTCCCATCTGTCTGCTCCACTCTCCCCACGACCTATCACAATCATCTCTGACTTCCATCTGCCTATTGCTTTCCCAGCTCCCTTCCCCCCATGCCCCCACCCCCAACCTCCATTTATCTCTCAGCCACCTTACCCCTGCTGTACTTTTCCAACTCCACCCTTTTTGACTCTAACTCACCTGTTGATGTCTATTTTCCAAAAATCCAGACAACACAAAGTTCTGCTCAAAAGCAGGTACTTTATTATTGGACAGCCGGCAAGAGATTCTCAATGTCCCCAAAAGTACTACTTGTGTCTACTTGTGATGACACGTCTCCATGAATCTCTGCCCTACTCACAAAGATAATATATTTTATAGGGATTAAACAATAGGTTTATCAGTCACATGGTCAGTTGTCATCGCATAGTTTAAACTAGGTAATTATGAATTTACAAAGCTTGATGAATGTTGATGTCCTGCGATAACGTGTGAATGGATTGCAGGAACTGATTGTTGTATTCTTCATGATTATGTGTTGATAGGAAGAGATTAAGGCAGAAGGGTTTTGCCTGCTCTAAATTGGGGATTCACATACCTATGCTAATATGGAGGGGAAGTAAGACTATGGGAGTGGGAGGCAGCTTAACAGGGTTGTGACCAAGGCTATCAGTCTTGTCTGGGAAGGACAAATACCTTTGTCTGGGACGACAGGGGAATCCACATGTGTGGCTCCACTAGATTCCTCTTCTGGGATACAGTCAGTCTCCCCCTTACTGAGTTGTTCTGTCTATATTGTAAGAGGACAGGCTTCCAATTGATGTTGCAGTGAGTCTTTTTGACACTGG
Organism: Chiloscyllium plagiosum; assembly: GCF_004010195.1. Taxonomy (NCBI): domain Eukaryota; kingdom Metazoa; phylum Chordata; class Chondrichthyes; order Orectolobiformes; family Hemiscylliidae; genus Chiloscyllium; species Chiloscyllium plagiosum. The sequence continues at coordinate 15,341,844 of NC_057710.1, forward strand.
AATGTTTAACTCTTGAGTCCCCCAATGTGCCTTGAAGGAGAAGTAAAACACGGGACTGATCCCTTGTGGCTTTCTAACTTCCTCACTCTAGCATCTGCAGTCCTCGCTCTCTCCTAACCAACAAGGCCCATGTTCTGTGAGTGAATAACAAACATAATGTCCAGCTAACAAAGGAAAACAAAACAAAAGGCGAAAAAGGGAAATAAAAGTTTATCGTTTAAAATAGGCAAACACAGTGTTGGCTCCAAAACACTGTAAAGCGCTGAGTTGTAAAATGACTCACTGTTTCTGAAGTTTATGGTGGGCTCCAGTTGAACAGTAGAGTAAAACAACATCAGAAACGTCAGTGTGAGAAAAAGGTGCAGAGTTTAAATGGGATTTTATAAGACAGGTGTAGAGGGATATGGGCCAAATGCAGGCAAATGGGGCTAGTTCAGTGTAGGAAACCTGGTCGACATGGACGAGTTGGGCCGAAGGACGTGTTTTTGTGCTGCATGACTCTACAACTCTATGAGAGGCTCCCACAATCTTGTGACATGGCAGGAGGTGCTCCACAAAGAAGTCACCTGACATGTGTTTGGCTTCCCCAGTATCGAGTACACAGTGGGCTCAGCACAATGAAATCAGTTTGACCATGGGATGTGCCAAAAAGGAAGTGAAACAATTCTTGTAACCTGTTGTCCAACCATCAACGTTCCCCCGTTTTCCCCAATCCCTGGCCCACTCACTGAGATGAATTTAGAAAAATAGAAGCACAGAAAATAGGTGCAGGAGTAGGCCATTCAGCCCTTCGAACCTGCACCACCAGTCAATATGATCATGGCTGATCATGAAATCTCAGTATCCAACTCCCGCTTTCTCTCCATATCCCTTGATCCTTTTAGCCACAAGGGTCAGGTTGAGCTCCCTCTTGAAAATATCTAATGAACTGGCCCCAACAGCTTTCTGTGGGAGAGAATTCCACAGGTTCACAACTCCCTGAGTGAAGAAATTTTTCATAACCTCAGTCCTGAATGGTTTCCCCCTTATTCTTAGACTGTGACCTCCAGTTCAAGACTTGCCCAACATTGGGAACATTTTTCCCGCACCCAGCCTGTCCAGTCCCATCAGGATTTTATATGTTTATAAGATTCTCCCCTCATCCTTCTAAATTCCAGCGAGTACAAACCCAGTTTATCCAGTCTTTCTTCAGTCCTGCCATCTCGGGAATCAATCTGGTGAACTTTCGCTGGACTCCCTCAATAGCCGGAATGACCTTCCTCAGATTAGTAGACTGCACACAATATTCAAGGTGTGGCCTTCCCAAGACTCTGTAGAACTGCAGCAAGACGTCCCTACTCCTATATTTCAAATCCTCTCACTTTCGAGGGCTATGGACATATGGCTGGAGAATGGGACTCGCTGGGTAGCTCTTTCAGGAGCCAGTACTGACATGATGGGTCGAATGGCCTCTTCTATCCAGTAAAATTCTATGACTCTAGATTTATACCCTCCACTTCTACAACATCTTTGAAGATTCAACACAGTCATCCTAGTTGAATAGCCTCCTGTTTAAGATCTTTCAATTCTCTGGTGTTGCTTCTTGAATATTCAGAGCAACAACAAGTAATTGTACTTATGTAGCATACTTAACAGAGTAACATGTCCTGGGATGCTTCAGAGGAGCAATATTCAACAAAGTTTGGCATGGAGTCAAATAGGTACACTGGCACTGGAGGAAGTCCAAAGAAGGTTAATTGAGCTGAGACCAGGTATGGAGGAGATGTTGAGTAGATTGGGCCTGCTCATGTTGGAATATCGAAGGATGAGAGACAAGCTTATTGAGATTCACAAGATTATTCAGGGACTTGACAGGGTAGATGTGGAAAGGTTGTTTCCACTTGTGGGAGAGTCTAGGGCCAGAGGGCATCATCTCAGAATGAGGGGTCACACATTTAAGACGGAGACGAGGAGGAATTTCTTCTCTCAGAGGGAGGTGAATCTGTTATCTCTTCACTGTTGAGGCTGGGTCGTTCAGTATATTTAGGGCTGAGATTGATAGAGTTTTAATCAGTAAGAAAATCAAGGGCAGTGGGGTAAAGGCAAGAAGGTGGAGCTGAGGATTATCAGATCAGGCATAATCCCATTGAAGGATGGAGCAGACTCAGTGGGCTGAATGGCCTACTTCAGCTCTTATGGTCTTATAATTCTCTGAATGGGTAATGAGAAGCTAGTTCAAAGCTGCAGGTTATAAGGATCATGTTAAGAGAGGTGAAGAGAGGTGAGGTTGCAGAAGGAACGTCCAGAGCTTAGTACCGAGAAAACTTGGAGTCAGAACACCAGTGGGGCAGTTGGAGGAAACCACAAGAAACTAGAAGTGGAGAAGCACAAAGTTTATAGGTTTGGAGGTGGTTATGGAGATGGAGAGGGGTGAAGCCAAGAAGGGATTGAAAACAAGTCCAGGTTATAGTCCAACAGGTTTATAGAACATAGAACATAGAAGAATACAGCACAGTACAGGCCCTTCGGCCCTCGATGTTGCGCCGATCCAAGCCCACCTAACCTACACTAGCCCACTATCCTCCATATGCCTATCCAATGCACGTTTAAATGCCCATAATGAAGGAGAGTCCACCACTGCTACTGGCAAGGCATTCCATGAACTCA
>NC_057710.1:15345192-15410649 GCF_004010195.1 Chiloscyllium plagiosum
TTCAATTTCTCCATTAGTCTACCATGGGAAATCTTATCAAACGCCTTAATAAAGTCCATGTATACCACATCTACCGCTTTCCCCTCATCAACCTCCTTTGTCACCTTTTCAAAGAATTCAATAAGGTTTGTGAGGCACGACCTGCCCTTCACAAAACCATGCTGACTATTCTTGATCACATTATTCCTATCCAGATGTTCATAAATCCTATCCCTTACAATTCTCTCTAAGACTTTGCCCACAACAGAAGTGAGACTCACCGGCCTATAGTTACTAGGGTTATCCCTAGTTTGGAGGCACTAGATTTCGAAGTGCTGCCTCTTCATCAGGTGGTTCTGAAAAGGCAGCACTTCGAAATCTAGTGCCTCCAAATAAACCTGTTGGACTATAATCTGATGTTGTATGATTGTCTACCCCAGTCCAAATCTTGAAAACTAGAGCAAGACTTTAAATTGAGGCTTTGTGTGACGAGTTTGTTTGCAACGGGACTTGCTTTCCAGTTTGCAGGTTAACATCATCATTTTCAACGAATCCATGCAGGAAAAAAACGAGTTTGGGAGCCATTACAAAATCCTGTCTAGCCGATCATCCCCTGAATAATCGTGACAGCTCTGAGGATGTGAAGCCTGGTATCCACTCCTCTGTCACTTGCCCCCAGTGTCCATGCTTGTGCGGTTTGGCAGCTTAAAACCAGCTGGTAAATTTGATAAATCATTCTGAACACAGAGGTACAACAAAGCCATTTGCTAGCCTGTTCCCACTTGATGCTCAAATACAATGGCACACTGCAAGGGTACTTCATACCCTGATTATCTCTTTCTGTACGCACCGTGAATACAAATATTGTACCCAAAGACTGGTCTTGCCTCAGGAGCAGGTCAACTGCAGGTCCATCTCTTTAAAACACTGTGAATACATAATCCTGAAAAGTTCCAAAAAGAAATCTAAATGAGAATCAGACAAGGTTACATTGAATGAATGGACTGCAGGAGCGAGTGAAGAAAGTATTATTATTCAGTCTCATTGCAGAAGGGAAGCTATTAACAAAGCAAACGTGTGCATTTAAAATGAATAAATTTCATGCATTTTACATCGAAGTGAATAAGATACAGCTCACTCCCTGAAGGGACAATTGGTCCAGTTTCTCTTGAGATGTATCTGTAGCTAACAAAGCTAACAAACAGAACCAATGCCTATTATCAATGGTGATGTTGTTAAATCAGGTAGTCTAAATTTTCCTTTAAAAATCAATAGTTTCCTTTCCTGCTCACCTATCCCTTTGTGGTTCATTTCACTCAAACTAAAATAGAATAGCAAGGTCATCCGGTGGGCTGGGAGAATGAAAACTTGCATTCCTGTAGCGCCTTTCACAATCTCCGGGTCTCCCAAACAACTTGATTTGGACCTTTTCTTTTTGACATGTTTTCACTCCCACAATGTTGGAGATGTAGCAGCTGCTGTTTGTACAGCTAGTACGGGGATCAGGGTTAGATCGTCTGATAACAGTTTGACTCAGGCAGCCACGCTTACTGTCCAACTTCCAATTATTCTCAGTGCTTTCGATGTTTTCTCCCCTTCATCTCACCGCCCCTGGTTATGCAACACTGGCACATTGCTTTTGTGGGAGCTTGCTGTGCTGCAATCGACCTGATAGAAATTTCTGAAATTATGGAAGGCACCATAGAATGGATAGTCAGAGTCTTTTTGCCAGGGTTGAAATGTCAATAACTATGGGGCGTAGGCTTCAGGTCAAAGGGGACAAGTTTAAAGGAGATGTGAGGGGCAAGTTTTTTACAGAGAGAGGTAGGAGTCTGGAACACACTGCCAGGGGTGACTTCATAGTTTTATAATAATAGAAGCAGGAGTAGGCCATTTGGCCTTTCGATTCTGATCCGTCATTGATTAAGCTTAGATTAGATTAGATTCCCTACAGTGTGAAAACAGGCCCTTTGGCCCAACAAGTCCACCCCGACCCTCCGAAGAGTAACCCACCCAGACCCATTTCCCTCCAACTAATGCAAGTAACACTACAGGCAATTTAGCATGGCCAATTCACCTAACCTGCACATCTTTGGAGTTTGGGAGGAAACCGAAGCAAACCCATGCAGACACGGGGAGAATATACAAACTCCACATCGACAGTTGCCCAAGACTGGAATCGAACCTTGATCCCTGGTGCTGTGAGGCATCAGTGCTAACCACTGAGCCACTGTGCTGCCCCATGGCTCGTGGCTGATCTACCCATTGTCACAGCTCCTCCTCCCTGCATTATCCCAATAACCCTTAATTCCCCTACCATGCAAAAACACATCCAATTGTATTTTGAATATATTTGATAAACATAAGGTGGTGGAGGCAGATTCAATAGGGGTGTCTATGAGACTTTTAGATAAGCACTGAATATGCAAAGAATGGAGGGATATGGACCAAGGGCAGGCAGAAGGGATTAGTTTAATTTGGCGTCATGTTCAGCACAACAACATGGGCCGAAGGGTCCGTTCCAGCGCTGTACTGTTCTATGTTCTATGCTTAAAGGAGATGTGAGAGGCAGGTTTTTTTACACAGAGGGTGGCAAGTGCCTGGAATGTGCTGCCAGGGGAGGTGGTGGAGATAGATACAACAGCAATGTTTAAGAGGCATCCTGACGGATACATGAATAGGCAGGGAATAGAGGAAACTGACTGCATATAGGCAAAAGGTTTTCAGTTTAGAAAGGTATCATGTGTTAGTGCAGTCCTGGTGGGCCGAAGGGCCTGTTTCTGTGCTGTACTGTTCTTTATTCTTTGTTCTATGTACCTCCTTCTCTGTTTGTATCCGAGTGGATTCTTTATTTTGCCACCTTGATGTTGCTGTTATTTTGTGCTGTATATTCTGAGAATGTTGCAAAGTGCTTCAAAAGCCAATCAATTACTGATAGATGACACCTCGAACTGTAATGGACCCCTCTTGAAAAATTCCGGGGTCCAGGAGACAACAAACAGCAGCCTATGAAACTGAAAGAGGCCCGGGTGGGCACTAGTGTCAAATATAACTTTGACTCATCATCCAATTCAAGCTGCAGACAGGCATTTGTCAGGTATAATTTTGAAAAACGTCTGGTGTCCTGACAACAGAGTGAACTGATCCCTGACATTTGGCACGTTATAGAGTAGTTTGCATTATGCTGCCTGATTTACAGTTACTTTATAATCCCCACATAATCTGAAGCTGCATTTGCCTTTGGTGCTGCTTTCAATGCGCTGCAGAGAGCTTTAGTCTGTCCTGCAAAGATATCACACCACAACAAAGGAATGCTGCTTCAGTGCTGAATGGGAACTTCAGCCGAGCTTACTTCTTCATGACCTGGAGTGGGTCTTGAAATCACAGCCGATTTGTGCTTTGGGTTCTGACTCTGTGAACTGTGCCTCTTCCAGAGACTTAAATTATTCCACCGATGTGGATTCTGCATATGAACCAGGAGGAAGAGCAGGCCTTTCAGCCCTTCGAGCTGCTCCGCCATTTAATATGATCATAGAACATAGAACATAGAACAATACAGCACAGAACAGGCCCTTTGGCCCACGATGTTGTGCCGAACATTTGTCCTAGCTTAAGCACCCATCTGTGGCAACCTATCCAATTGCCACTTAAAGTTCGCCAATGATCCTGACTCTACCACTCCCACAGGCAGCGCATTCCATGCCCCCACCACTCTCTGGGTAAAGAACCTACCTCTGACATCTCCCCTATACCTTCCACCCTTCACCTTAAATTTATGTCCCCTTGTAACACTCTGTTGTACCCGGGGAAAAAGTTTCTGATTGTCTACTCTATCTATTCCCCTGATCATCTTATACACCTCTATCAAGTCACCCCTCATCCTTCTCCGTTCCAATGAGAAAAGGCCTAGCACGCTCAACCAATCCTCGCACGACCTATTCTCCATTCCAGGCAACATCTTGGTAAATCTTCTCTGCACCCTCTCCAAAGTTTCCACATCTTTCCTAAAGTGAGGCGACCAAAACTGCACACAGTACTCCAAATGTGGCTTAACCAAAGTCCTGTACAGCTGTAACATCACTTCACGACTCTTGAATTCAATCCCTCTGCTAATGAACGCTAATTCACCATAGGCCTTCTTACAAGCTCTATCCACCTGAGTGGCAACTTTCAAAGATCTATGAACATAGACCCCAAGATCCCTCTGCTCCTCCACCTTACTAAGAACCCTTACAAACCAAAGGAACTGCGGATGCTGTAAAGACAAAAATGGAAATTTCTGGAAAAGCTCAGCTAGTCTGGCAGCATCTGTGGAGAAAAATCAGAGTTAATGTTTTGGTTCGAGTGACCCTTCCTCAGAAATGTTCAGAGGAAGGGATCCTCGACCCGAAATGTTTACTCTGACTTCTCCCCACAGATCTTGTCAGACCTGCTGAGTTTTTCCAGTAATTTCCATTTTATTGGCTGATCTCGGCTTCGACTTCACTTTCCTGCATGCTCTCCATAACTCTTCAACCCATTACTAGTTAAAAATCTGTCTATCTCCTCCTTATCCTTATTCAGTGTCCCAGAATCCACTGCACTCTGGGATGGTGAATTCCACAAATTCACAATGCTGTGAGAGAAGTACTTCCTCCTCATTTCTGCTTTTAAATCTGTCGCTCCTTAACTTAAAACTATGATCTCTCGTCCTAGATTGCTCCACAGGGGAGAACCATCCTCTCTCTGTCTACTTTACCAAATCCCTTTCGCATCATATATAGCTCAGTTAGATCTACTGTCATCCTTCTAGAAAGTATGGGTGCAAACTCTCATTATAAGACTAACTGGAATGAATGCTTTCATGACCCTTCATGAAGAGATTTCTGATGACATTTGACCTTAGCAGGTTTTACTCAGTGTTTCCTTACGTATTGGTTGTTGTTGACCTTGGAGTAGTGCCCTGGATTTGTCATTTTTTGATGGTAAAGTCCAGGTTGACCCCACCAGGGCAGTGCTGAAGGACTTCTGCACTCTCAGAGTGTTAAACCAAGGTCTCTGAAGTGGGCACTTGCCTGAAAGGCAATGGATTTATCCCAAGCATCCTGATTTGCAGTGATTGGAATGCAGTCAGCCAGATGGATCTCATAGAAGACGTGTTCCCTGGTTTGGGCTGTTAATCTGGTCCAATCAGGGAGCCCCGACTGACAGATATAAACAGGAATATGGTAGGGTTTGGGGCCTGGCTTTGCTGCTCCTCTCCCTTGTAAAATTGCTGTTTCTCTGTATACAGCTGTTAATGATAATTGTTTTGTAAACTGTGCATTGTTTAATCAAATTTAAAAAAACAGAAATGTCAGGCTGTGTTCACTCTGAAAGCTAGCATCAAGTATAGTGCACGTATAAATAGAAGGTGACTTGGTGGAGTTATTTCAGACTAATATTTATCCTTAACAGAAAGAAAAACAGATTATCTTCTCATTTCCACTGACTGTGTGAGCTTGCTACGCATGATGTGATTGTTGTGTCCTACATTTCTTCAATTATTACACTACAAGACAATAGAACTTCTGTGAATTTAACCTAAAAGATTTGTGACCAAGCTAATAGGCTTCAGCTGTTGGAATCCAAGTTCTGGAGTATTTTCATAAACCTATCCACCATCTCTTTCCCTGCCTTTTTAGCTTTTGTTGTGTCAAAGGTGGACAAACAGATCCAAGTTATTGTTTTAAGGGAATTGCACAAGGTTTAAACGGAATCTCATGGTGCGGGGACAAATGAATGAGCAATGTAACTATGTACCATGTATTCGGTCGAATGGAAATATGTTTTGACACAATCTGTTTTCACGACAGATTACGTGGCATGTTTTATCTCACCCGTGAGGAAGAATTTAGTTTGTTCGCTGTGAGGGCTGCTGTCATTAAGACACTCAAAGGATACTTTTATTGTAGCAACCTTCCGGTTCAGAACATGTTTCACAGGGAAATGCTAACATCTTGGGGATATAGTATGTCACAATCGCAAAACTGATTCCCGAGATGAAGGGTTTGACTTCTGAAGAAACATCGAGCAGTTTCGGCCTTTACACTTTAGAATGTCAATGAATGAAAGTGACTCTCATTTAGGTAAACGAGATGCTAAAGGGGATTGACAAAGTAGATATACAGAAAGGATGTTTCCCCTTGAGGGGCGATCTAGGAGGAGAGGTCATAGCTTTCAGATAAAGGGTAGCTGATTTAAAACAGAGATTAGGAAAAGTAGTACACACATTGGAGTTCAGTAGAATTAAAGGTAACCTTATTGAAACATACAGGATCCTGAGGGAACTTGACAGGGTGGATTCTGAGAGGATATCCCAATGTAGGAAAGCCTAATCTGAGGGGTGTGGTTTAAAGATAAGGGGTGTCTGGGTTAAGGTAATGGTACAGAGATTTTTTTTTCACACATTAGTGTGTGGAATTTTCTTCCCCAGATAGTAGTGAAGAGAGGGTTATGGAATATGTTAAGACTAAATTTGATTTTTGATGAATAAAGGTATCAAACATTGTAGGGAGGAGATAGGAACTTTGCGTTAAGGTCACAGTCAGAGCTGTGGTGATCTTATTCAATGGCAGAACAGGCTTGAGGGGCTGAATAGCCTGTTCCTACTCCAAATTTGTGTCTGTGCGTCCCTTCATTCCACTCTCATTGATTAAACCTTTTACAAGCTACTTTTCACGGGTACATCTCAAAGTGAAAATCTACCTGTGGACAGGGGTTACTGAAGTGGAGAGAAAATGGAAGGAAGCAGCTCTTTCTTTCCTGCACTCCTTAAGCTTTAGTGTCGGTCTGGCATTACAAGGATAAGAGGACAGCTTCGCCCAGTTTAAATTGGACTGTGTGTATCGTGTTGAACAGCCTGGTCTCTAGTCCCATTGGCATTGAACTGAGCGAAACGTCTGACTGGCCAGGCAGAAAATGACTTTGCCTTGGATTTAGTTGCATCCAGCGATTCATTCGGAATGGAACATCTGACAAATAGAAAAATATGTTCAGGCTGTGGTGGTTCATTGGTGAGAGTGTTGGTCCATCCAGAGAGTGCAACCTGGGCTTGCTCAGCTATACACGTGGCAGCAGGATGATTGGCAAAGCAATAGAGATAGGGAATTTTATAATGAGGGAGGAAAACAGTAAATTTCTGTTGTTGCAATTCCTGCACACAGTATTGCCTGTCAGATGCCCAGGCTAAAACGTGGCCAGAGAGAATACTGAGGCAATAATTATGAACAGTCTGAAGTCATGCTGCATATCAGTACCAATAGCATTGGTAGAAAGATGGATAAAGCTATGCAGGCAGTTAGGCAGGGAAACCTGAAGGAAGCTCTTCAAAGCAGGACTACAAAGGTGATTCATTGATGACTCCTGGTGTCAGATAAATTGGATTTAGGGATTGACTTTTAAAATTGTAATGGAACAGTGGCTGGTTTTGAAGAGGTAATAGTTCAGGTACAGTTAAGATACTGAGACCAAAAGATAATACTAATACTGCATTAACAACATTTAAAAGGCATTTGGACAAATACATGGATAGGAAAGGTTTAGGATATGGGTCAGGTGCAGAGAAATGGGGTTGGTGTGGACGGACATTTTGATTGGTATGGACCAGTTTGGGGATCAAAGGGTCTGTCTCTGTGCTGTCGGACTCTGTGACTCTATAACTAGTAATTGTACCTAGTTAGTGAATGTAACTTATAACAATTGCTGCTGTGCAATAATCCACACTTTAGACTTGGTAAATGTAGTTAGGATGTTCTCAATGACTAGGGAGTCAGAACCAGGGTCAGAGTCAAAGGGATACGGGATAGGCCATTTAGAACTGACATGAGGAAAAATTCTTTCACCCAGAGATTGGTGAGGATGTGGAATTCTCTGACACAGGACGTGGTTGAGGCCAAAACATTGAATATTTTCCAAAAGAAGTGAGATAAAGTTCTTGGGACTAATGCAGTAAAGGGTGCAGGGAGAAAGGAGAGTTGGATGATCAGCCATGATCATGTTGAATAGTGGAACACAACTGAATGGCCTACTCCTGATCCTATTTTCTACATTTTCACCTTGTTGTTCAGATAAGTAAATCTTCTTGTTAAGGGTCACTAGAGGTTCATCCTGTACCACCGAAATTCAAGCAGACCCTTCGACCCAATGTTCATAAGATGTAGGAGCAGAATTAGACCATTTGGCCCATCGAGCCTGCTCCACCATTCAATCGTGATATACCACTCACCTCCATTTTCCTGCCTTCTCTCCATAACCCCTCAACCCATTACCAATTTAAAATCTGTCTAACTCCTCCTTAAATTTACTCACTGTCCCAGCATCCACTACACTTTGGGTAGCGAATTCCACAGATTCACAACCCTTTGGGAGAAGTAGTTTCTCCTCAACTCTGTTTTAAATTTGCTACCCTTTATTCTATATGACTATGATCTCTCATCCTGGAATGCCCCATAAGAAGAAGCATCCACTCCACGTCTATTTTATCCACACATTTTATCATCTTGAATACCTCAATTTGATTACAGTATGGAAACAGGCCATTGGGCCCAACAAGTCCACACCGAACCCCCCCGAAGAGTAACCCACCCAGACCCATTTCCCTCTGACTAATGCACCTAACACTATGGGCACTTTAGCATGACCAATTCACCTGACCTGCACATCTTTGGACTGTGGGAGGAAACCGGAGCACCCGGAGGAAACCCATGCAGGCACGGGGCGAATGTGCAAACTCCACACAGATAGTCGCCCGAGGTGGGAATCGAACCTGGGTCCCGGGTGCTGTGAAGCAGCAGTGCTAACCACCGAGCCTGTGATCGCCCCTCATTCTTCTAACTTCCAGAGTGTATGGGCCTAAACTGTTCAATCTCTCTTCATATGACAAATGCCTCATCTCTGGGATCAATCTAGCAGACCTCCTCTGAATGCCACGATACCTTTCCTCAAAAAAGGGGACCAAAACTGTGCAAAATACCCCAGGTACCGTCTCACCAATGCCTTGGAAAGGAGGATTGACCAACCAGGGATTGTTCAACCTGTTAATGAGGAGAGACAAGTATTCATTTGGAGAACACTGGGCTCTGCAGGGGTTGCATTATCACCCTGGATAATGATATTTTGATTTTATTTTGATATGTGTCCATTCTAGCTTTGTAGGTTTCCATGGACTGTTTGATTTTGTTAGTTCTAACAAAACTAATGTTTTGTCTTAAAAGGAGTACAAGATATTGATATGGCCACATTTGGATTATTGCATTTAGTTCTGGTCTCCCTGCGATAGGAAGGATGTAATGGAAGTGGAAAGGATGCTAAAATAGATTTACAAAGGTTTTGCTGGGAATGGAAGGTTTGAGCTATAAAAATAGGTTGGATAGGCTGGGTCGTTTTTCCCTGGAGTGTAAGAGCTTGAGGGGCGACCTTACGGAAGTTTATAAAATCCTGAAGGGCATAGATAGGGTGAACAGCCAAAGTCTTGTCCATGGATTAGAGGAGTCCAAACCTAGAAAGGTTTAAGGTGAGAGGAGAAAGTTTAGAAGGGACCTAAGGGGCAACGTTTTCACACAGAGGGTGGTGTGTGTATGGAATGATCTGATAGAGGAAATGGTAATGGCTGGTACAATTACAATATTTAAAACACATTTGGACAGGTACATGAATAGGAAAGATTTAGAAGGACATAAGCCAAATCCAGGCAAATGGGGCTTGTTCAGTTTTGGAAACCTGGTCGGCATGGATGAGTTGGGTCGAAGGGCCTGATTCGCGCGACATAGCTCTAAAAGTAGAAAGGAGGATTAGCGCTCTTGTGACAAAGTGGTAGTGCCCCTACCTCTGAGCCAGAAGGGCCAGGTTTGGAACCCTCACTGTCTGAACAGGTCAATCAATAACTATCAATAAAAGCAAATTGGTGATTGTGTTCTACCCCATTAGCCGGCAGTGGCCAGTTCCACAATTGCACACTAGTTTGTTTAATGTTCCTGACCAAGTTGATAGGGCTAGATATACAATTTTTGGTGCTGGAATTCGACAGTCCAAGAGTTGTTTCAGATTAAATTTACCACCAATAGATAATGGAGACAATTCCCCTCTTTTATTACGGGCTGATCTTCAATTAAGAACATGGAGGTGAAATGCCAGTCCCTGACCCAATGCCTTACTGAGTCTGATGTAGAAACATCAAATTTCAGAGCAGGAGTAGGCCATTCGACCCTTTGAGCCTGTTCTGCCGTTCATGGCGGATCAAGCTCAATACCTTATCCACTCTTCCTCCATATGCCTTGATCCCTTTCGCCATAAGAGCTGTACCAATGTTCATACAGTCATAGAGTCATCGAGTCTGACAGCATGGAGACAGGCCCTTTGGCCCACAAACTGGTCCATGCTGACCAAAATGTCCATCCCCGCAAACCCCATTTCCCTGCACTTGGCCCATATCTCTATTTAGATTAGATTCCCGACAGTGTAGAAATAGGCCCTTCGGCCCAACAAGTCAAATCCTTCATGTTCTTCTTGAAAACACGGAATGTTTTGGCTTCAGACACTTTCTATGGTATTCCCACAAGCTCACCACTCTCTGGGGTGAAGATATTTCCCCTCATCTCAGTTCTAAAATATTTACCCATTATCATTATGACCCACAGTTCTGGACACCCCCCACCATTGGAAACATCTTTTCTGCATCTAATGTGTCTAGTCATCGAGTCATAGAGATATACAGCACGGAAACAGACCGTTCAGTACAACTCATCCATGCTGACCAGATATCTTACCCTAATCTAGTCCCATTTGCCAGCACCCAGCCCATATCCCTCCAAACCCTTCCTATTCATATACCCATTCAGATGCCTTTTGAATGCTGTAATTGTACCAGCCTCCACCACTTCCTCTGGTAGTTCATTCCATACACGCACCACACTCTGTGTGAAAAAGCTGCCCCTATCACCCTAACTCTGGCCTATTTGGGTTTCTTAAAGATTCCCCCTCATCCTTCTAAACCCCAGTGAATACAATCCTTGCTGATTCAAGCTCTCCCGATACATCAGTCCTGCAGTCTCTGGAATCTTCTTGGTAAACCTTCACAGCACTCACTCTACAGCAAGATCTTTCTTCCTCAGATAAGGAGAGCAAAGCTGTTCTGGGTTTGGCCTCCCCAATGCCCTGCATTATTACAAGACGTCATAGAACATAGAACATTACAGCGCAATACAGGCCCTTCGGACCTCGATGTTGCGCCAACCTGTCATACCAATTTAAAGCCCATCTAACCTATACTATTCCATGTACATCCATATGCTTGTCCAATGTACTTAAAATTGGCGAATCTACTATCGTTGCAGGCTAAACATTCCATACCCTTACTACTCTCTGAGTAAAGAAACTACCTCTGACATCTGTCCTATATCTATCGCCCCTCAATTTAAAGCAATGCCCCTCGTGCTCGCTGTCACCATACTTGGAAAAAGGCTCTCTCTGTCCACCCTGTCTAACCCTCTGATTATCTTACATGTCTCTATTAAGTCACCTCTCAACCTTCTGCTCTCCAACGAAAACATCCTCAAGTCCCTCAGCCTTTCCTCGTAAGACCTCCCCTCCATACCAGGCAACATCCTAGTAAATCTTCTCTGAATCCTTTCCAAAGCTTCCACATCCTTCTTATAAGCTGTGACCAGAACTGTACACAATACTCCAAGTGCCACCACACCAGAGTTTTGTACAGCTGTAGCATAACCTCGTGGTTCTGGAACTCGATCCCTCTATTAATAAAAGCTAAATCACTGTAGAGCCTTCTTAACAACCCTGTCAACCTGAGTGGCAACTTTCAAGGATCTGTGTACCTGGACACCGAGATCTCTCTGCTCATCTACACTACCAAGAATCTTACCATTAGCCCAGTACTTTGCATTCCCGTTACTCCAACCACAGTGAATCACCTCACACTTGTCCACATTAAATTCCATTTGCCACCTCTCAGCCCAGCTCTGCAGTTTATCTATGTCTCTCTGTAACCTACAACATCCTTTGTCACTATCCACAACTCCACCGATCTTAGTGCCATCTGCAAATGTACTAACCCACCCTTCTACGCCCTCATCCAGGTCGTTTATAAAAATGACGAACAGCAGTGGACCCAATGCTGACCCTTGTGGTACACCACTGGTAACTGGACTCCAGGATGAACACTTCCCATCAACCACCAACCTCTGTCTTCCTTCAGCAAGCCAATTACTGATCCAAACTGCTGTATCTCCCAGAATCCCATTCCTCCGCATTTTGTATAATAGCCTACTGTGGGGAACCTTATCGAACACCTTACTGAAATCCATATTCACCACATCAACCTGTATGCTCTCATCTACCTGTTTGGTCACCTTCTCAAAGAACTCAATAAGGTTTGTGAGGCACAACCTACCCTTCACAAAACCATGCTGACTATCCCTAATCAACTTATTCTTTTCTAGATGATTATAAATCCTATCTCTTATAACCTTTTCGAACACTTTACCAACAACTGAAGGAAGGCTCACTGGTCTATAATTACTTGATCCTGTACTCGAAAACACTTGCAATGAAAGCCAACATACAGTTTGCTGACTCACAGTGACTTACTTTTCATTCATTCATTCGATGAGGGCATCACTGGCTAGGCCAGCACTTATTGCCTGTCCCTAATTGCCCAGAGGGCAGTTAAAAGTCACTAACATGGCTGTTGGGTCTGGAATCACATGTAGGCCAGACCAGCTGAGGATTGTACATGGGATTTTTTTTTTCCCAAAAATTTATTCATGACTATCATTAGATGCTTAATTCCAGATTTTTATTGAATTTAAATTCCACCATCTGGCTTGGAAGGACTCAAACCTGGGTCCCCAGACTTTTGTCTCAGTCTCTGGATTAACAACCCTGTGATGATACCACTGGGTTGTCACCACCACCCCCCACCCTCCCAAAACCAGGTCTTGTTGAACATTCCCTCTCCCTCTCAACTTACAGCTGTTCAAATAATAATCTGTCTTCCTATTTTAGCCACCAAAATGGATAACCCCTCACATTAATCCACATTGTGCTGCTTCTGTCGTGTATTTTCCCATTTTGCAAGTTTGTACAAATTACACTGTAACAGATCTGCATCCTGCTCACAGTTCATCTTTCCACCCAGCTTTGTGCCATCTGCAGTATTTGAGATGTTACAAGTCATTAAGTACAAGTCACCTTCATTACATGGTCATTACGCGTCGCCGTTGCTCAGCACACAAAGGGTTAAAACATTTCAGAACAGGTTTTATTCAATTTGAAAGGGTTCAGAAAAGATTTAAAATGATGTTGCCAGGGTTGGAGGGTTTGAGCTCTAAGGAGAGGTTGAATAGGCTGGGGATGTTTTCCCCTGGAGTGTCAGAGGCGGAGGGGTGACCTTATAGAGATTTATAAAATCATGAGGGGTATGGATAGGATAAATAGACAAGGTTTTTTCACTGGGGTGGGGGTGTCCAGAACTAGAGGGCATAAGCTTCGGGTGAGGGGGAATATTTAAAAGTGACCTCAGGAGCAATTTTTTCACACAGAGGCTGGTACGTGTGTGGAATGAGCTACCAGAGAAAGTGGGGGAGGCTGAAACAATTACAACATTTAAGACACCGGATGAGAATATAATTAGGAATTATGGACCACATGCCGGTAAATTGGACTAGATTAATTTAGGATATCTGGTCAGCGTGGACGGGTTGGATGGAAGAGTCTGTTTCTATCGTGTATATCTCTATGACTCCAAAACTCTATAAATGCGTCTGTATCAATAATTATGGTCTTTAGATGTACAGGAGCATGCAGCAACTACACGTTTTCTGGGGATTTCAAAAGCAAAGTTCTTATAATACCTGAGGCACATCGTGCTGATCGAACATAAGGTCTAAAATGTTCCGGAGATTTTGATGGCTTTCTAAAATTGCAGGATTCAATTTAGCTTATTTTGCCAGAACCGGTGTGTACTTTTTCTTGATGAAATTGAATTCTCTGGTTACAAGTAGACAAAAATAAAAAGCCGGTGAAAACCCAATTTGGGTGATCACGCGCTTATTTCAGAATCGGAGATCTGCGGATCTGATTTGTGAATACTGTTGTCAACCCATCAGGATTGCCCTGGAACCTCCAGGAATTAACGATTTGCCTCCTGAGCACTAATCATAGAATCCCTAGAGTGTAGAGATAGAGGCCATTTGGCCCAGTGAGTCTGGACTGACCCTCCAAAGAGCATCCCACCCAAAAGTGCTCCATCCACATACCCCTGCATTTCCCATGGCCAATCCACCTAACCTGCATGTCCCTGGACATTGCTGGGCAATTGAGCATGGTGATCCACCTAACCTGCACATCTTTGGAGTGTGGGAGGAAACCAGAGCACCCAGAGGGGTGCTCATACAAATACAGGGAGACTGTGCAAAACTCCACACAGACAATCACCTGAGGCTGGAAACAAACCTAGGTTCTTGGTGATGTGAGGCAGCAGTGCTAACTACTGAGCCAACATTGCAAACCATCACAGAAATAATTGCATTTATTTTCCATTTCCTTCCCCACTATCATTGAGAAAAATAAGATGATTGGAATGAAGAAGCTGAGGTGTGCCAAAGCCTCCAGGACTATAGGGAGAAAGTGAGGACCGCTGGAGATCAGAGTCAAAATGTGTGGTGGTGGAAAAGCACCGCCAGTCAGGCAGCATCCGTGGAGCAGGAGAATCGATATTTTGAGCATAAGCCTTTCATCAGGAATTCCTCATTCAGAACTCATTATGCTTGAAACATTGACTCTCCTGTTCCTCAGAAGCTGCCTGACTGGCTGTGCTTTTCCAGCACCTCCAGGAATATGTTCAATCTGAGTTGGAAAGCCTTCAAGGCGGCTCTGGAGGTAACGTTTTTGGACGGGAGGCTTGGATGGAATCAGGAAATCCCAGAGTGTATTGTGGAGAACGGAGAGCTCTTCTGTCCCACTCAGTGCCCCGTCAGTTATTGCTGATTTCCCTGTGGGATCTTGCTCTGTACAGTCTCTCCCCTGCATTTACTTCCTGCCGGACTGTGGCCCTTCATTCCCAGCCCCACCTGTATGCTTTTGTTTGGAAGTATGCTCGAGATTTCTCAAGGATCTGGCAAAATCACTGTGGAAATTAAATATCTGTCCTCCAGTGTGGAAGAGGAGTGACTGAGGGGACATTGAAAGTAGATCTGGCAGCTTCAATAAGAAAGTTAGCTCATTGACCAGTTCTTTCTGAAGTGAAGTGCCCTGAGACACTTTTGTACATTAAGGCATGATATAAATATAAATTGTTCTTACTCTTGTGCTATGTATGTCTATAAAATATTTACAGTGTGCTCACCCATGCCCAAGAGTGATTTTGTTTGCGGGTGTGTTGTGTGTGCTTCAGAAACCATCAGGATTACTTCTCTAAACCAGATTCTATTGATTTTCTTGGAATAGGGAGTCTGGAATTCACAGTGTCCTCAGATATAGAACAGTACAGTACAGGAACAGGCCCTTCGGTCCATCATGTCTGCACCGACTATAATGCCATTCTAAGCTAATCCCATCTGCTTGCACATGGTCCGTATCCCTCTATTCTCTGCCTGTTCATGTGTCTGTCTCAATGCCTCTTAAATCTTGCTGTTCCACCACCTTCCCTGGCAGCATGTTCCAGACACCTTCCATCCTCTGTGTAAAAATGTGTCTTGCACAGCTCCTTTAAACTATTCCCATCTCACCTTAAACCTATGCTTCCCAGTATTTGGCATTTCCACCCCAAGAAAAAGATTTGGACTATCTACCCAACCCACGCCTCTCGTAATTTTAGATATCAGATCAGCCTCCAATGCTCAAGTGAAAACAATCCAAATTTGTCTTTCCTTATAGGTAATACATTCCAATCCAGGCAACATCTGGTAAGCCTCATTTGCACCCACTCCAAAGTTTCCACATCCTTCCAATAGTGTGGCAACTAGAACTGTACACATATTCTAAATGTGGCCAAACTAAAGTTTTACGCAGCTGCAACTTGGCTTGCCAACTTTCGTGCTCAATGTCCTGATCAATGAAAGCAAGTTTGTACTACACCTTCTTTACCACCTTATCCACTTGTGTTGCCACTTACAGGGAGCTATAGGCTTTGACCCCAAGATCCCTCTCTATATCAATGCTCCTAAGGACCTGCCATTTACTGTATACTTTTCTTTTGCATTTGATCGCCCAAAATGCATCACCTCACATGTGTCTGGATTAAATTCCATCTGCCATTTCTCTGCCCAACTTTCCAACAGATCTATATCCTGCTGTATCTTCCTCACTATCCACAACTCCACCAATATTTGTGTTGCCTGCAAATTTACCAATCAGACCAGCTATACTTCCATCCAAATCATTTATATACAAGGTACACAATAGAGATCCCACCACTGATCCTTGTGGAACACTACTGGTCCTGTGGTTAGCTCCAGTCAGAAGAAAATCCCTCCACAACTACACTCCATCTATGACCAAACCAATTTTATATCCAACTTACCAACTCATTGTAAGTCCAATGTGATTTAACCTTCGAGACCAGCCTACTTTGAGGAACCTTATGAAATGTTTTAGTAAAGTCCATATAGCCAACATCCACTGCCCTACCCTTGTCTTGCAAACAATGAATCATCATCCATTTGAAAAAGTGCTAACTCTCTTCATCTGTCTCACCTGAGAATGTCAGAAGGCAAAAGGTTATTGCAGTGGCAGGTGTACCCCTAATTCAGTGTCTTCCAACCACTCTTTCTTCCCTAAATACCTCTGGTGTGGAGGTGTTGGACTGGGGTGGACAAAGTCAGAGGTCACATGACACCAGGTTATGGTCTAACAGGTTTATTTGAAATCACAAGCTCACAGAGCTCTGCTCCATCATCAGGTGAAGCCTCACTTCATCTATTGAAGGAGCAGCACTCCAAAGGCTTATTATTTCAAATAAATCTGTTGGACTATAACCTGGTGTCATGTGACTTGTGACCTAAACACCTCTGACTGCAGTTTTGATGACCTGCCTGACTACCTGCACGTGAGGTGTTTTATTCTCTGTGCTGCCTTGCCTTTGAAGTATTTTATGACATTTATATGTGTTAAAAGAAACACAGGTTTGAGTTGTTTGATCAATGAACTGACTTTCAAGTCCTCAAAATATATCAAGTTGCTGCACAGATGAAGTGTAGTCCCTGTCATAAAGCTGGAAAACAAAGGTGTCACTCGCGCACAACGAGCTCCCACAAGCTGCCATGAAGAAATACGTTTTTGCTATGCTAGTGAAGAGATAAATAGCATCTTATAATCCTACAAAACGTTTACCTACAGGAGAGGCTGGACAAACTGAGGTTGCTTTCTCTGGAGCAGCAGAGGTTGAGTGGAGACCTGATAGAAGTCTATAAAATTATGAGAGGCACAGATAGGATTGACAGTCAGAATGTTCCTCCCAGAATTGAAATGTCTAATACTAGGGGACATGCATTTAAGGTGAGAGGGGGAAATTTAAAAGGAGATATGAGGGGCAAGTTTTTCTGCACAGAGAGTGGTAGGAGTGTGGAATGAGTTACCAGGGGTGGTGGTGGAGGCAGATACATGAGGGGCATTTAAGGGGCTTTTAAATAAGCACATGAATAAGCAAGGAATGGAGGGATATGGACCATGGGCAGACAGAAGGTATTAGTTTAACTTGACGTTATGCTTGGCATAACATCGAGGGCCGAAGGGTCTGTTCCTATGCTGTACTGTTCTGCGTTCTATGTTCTTAAATTTAGATTGCGAGGAGGGAGGCCACATGAGCTGTCCAATGATCTCATTAAATGGCACCTCCTGCATACCCAGCTGTCCACAGGACATGGGGGGGGGATAGAAACAGAAATAGGCCATTCAGCCCAATGAGTCTTTTCCACCATTTTATTAGACTTTAACTTCACTCACCTCCCTAGGCTCGGGATTTTTTATATCATTGACCAGCACGTACAGACTTTAAATCATTATTAGTATGAAGAATATAAATATGAAGAAGGGTTCTGTAAGGTTGTTGTGTTCTCCATTCCTAGCGTGGCTGAAGATTTATTCTCGCCTGATAATGAACCAGCTAAAAGTAAGCAAAAGGAAATCAAGTTTGGATGCACAAAGGGAAATGGGAAGTGGAGTCACAGGTATCCAGGAGAGTGAGGAGGGTGTTTGGTATGCTTGCCTTTATTGGTGAGTGCATTGAGTATAGGAGTTGGGAGGTCATGTTGCAGATGTACAGGGCATTGGTTAGGCACCTTTAGGAATACTGCATTCAATTATGGTCTTCTTTCAATAGGAAAGATGTTGTGAAACTTGAAAGGGTCCAGAAAAGATTTATAAGGATATAGCCAGAGTAGAGGAGGAGAGGGAGAGGCTATAGGGAGAGGCTGAGTAGGCTGCGGCTGTTTTTCCTGCGGCATAGGAGGCTGAGGGGTGACCTTATAGAGTTTTATAAAATCATGAGAGGTATGGATAGAGTGAACAGCTGAGGTCTTTTCCCCAGAGTGAGGGAATCCAAAACTAGAGGGTATAAGTTTAAGGTGAGTGGGAAAGATTTAAAAAGAGCCTAAGGGGCAAATTGTTCATTCAGAGGGTGCTGCGTGTATGGAATGAGCTGCCAGAGGAAGTAGTGGAGGCTGGTACAATTACAACATTTAAAAGGCATCTGGATGGGTATATGAATAGGAAGATTTAGAGGGATATGGGCGAAGTGCTGGCAAATAGGATTAGATTAGGTTAGGATATCTGGTTGGCATGAACGAGTCAGACCAATGTGTCTGTACATCTCTTTGACTTTATAACTGAGTGAAGGGATAAGATTGGGATGAAAAGGACTTTACACAGACATCACCTGTTTCAAATTCTTCATATACACTGAAGTTAAGAATGTAGGTTTGCTCGCTGAGCTGGAAGGTTAATTCTCAGACGTTTCATCACCATACTAGGTAACATTATCAGTGAGCCTCTGGTTGAAGCACTGGTGGCATGGCCCGCTTTCC
Organism: Chiloscyllium plagiosum; assembly: GCF_004010195.1. Taxonomy (NCBI): domain Eukaryota; kingdom Metazoa; phylum Chordata; class Chondrichthyes; order Orectolobiformes; family Hemiscylliidae; genus Chiloscyllium; species Chiloscyllium plagiosum. The sequence continues at coordinate 15,364,227 of NC_057710.1, forward strand.
ATTTATGTGTTTAGGTTTCCTTGGGTTGGATCGGAACTCTATCAACAAACACATTGACTTGGATCCCATTTACAATCCCCTGAGAGAAAGAACAGGAAATGACATCATTAACCCAAGGAAACCTAAATACATAAATAGAAAGGGGGCCATTCCACCAGTGCTTCATCCAGAGGTTCAATGATGTTACCTAGTATGATGACGAAATGCCTGAAAGCAAAGCTAAATCCAGAACCTCAACCTGAACTACAAATCTTCTCAAAACCTGCTAACACTGAAGTTAATTTTGAAGTGTAGCCATTATTGTAATACAGGAAATCATCATCCCTCAAACAGCAAAAATGACCAGCCCAAGTATTTTCTATGGTACTGAACTGAGGGCTGAACTTTGACCAGGATACCAGGGATAAATCTCCTGTAGTTCTTCAAAATAGCACTGTGGGACCTTTTCTCATTTACCCTTGAATGCAGCTGGGGCCTCAGCTTAACATCACATCGGGAAGTCACTTGCTCTGACACTGATTCGAACCCCATGGACACTCCCCCCCAAAACATTTGTATCACAGCTTCAAGGTTTTATTTGTTACTTGTTACACAAAGACAACACCAAAATCCATCAAGGGGTAACAAAAATGACACTGGAATTTAAGCCTTGGATTTTGCTTTGAAATCCTGAGGTGGGACTTGAGTCTGGAACTCGTATGATGTAGAATCAAGCATGCTGAGTCCTGAGCCACATGTGACACTATCAGGTAGAGGAGATCTCTTGATTGCAGTCATCACATCCAGGCTGATCGTTGTGCTGTAGGAACTTGCATTTCTATCAGGCAAAGGCAATATGTCAACAGCTTTTGACAGCAAACAGCTGGCACCTGCTAATGGGCCTCTCGGTTCTCACCCAGAGCGGTACGACTCATACTCCGAAGCGATCATTGGAGATTTTATCCTCAAGATGATAGCCCAATTATTTTCTCGTGAGCTGTTGCCTTGGGCGATAATGAGCAGAAACAAAAATGAAGCAAACGTGAATTAAAACGAAGGGAGGGCATCAATGAAATAAAGCATTGCGAGTGAAGGAGCCAACACCAGTCAGACAATAATGTTTCAAAAAAACCTTTGAAACCGCTTCCCCACTGGAACTGTGTGAAGGAATCGGGAGCAGTTGTTACCAGTGAAATTGGAGTTAGACCATAAGACATAGGAGTGGGAGCAAGGCCATTTGGCCCATCAAGTCCACTCCGCCATTTAATAATGGCTGAGATTTGAAGGCATGGATTTGCTTTGATACAAAGTGAATATTTTGGCCCTTGCCTTTCAGAGCTGTGAATACTCTAAATTGTTTAATTGTTTAATTGTTGTCACATCACACTGAGATACAATGAAAAGTGTTGTTTTGTATGCTATACAGACAGATTGTGCCACACAAATGGGGATGACAGAACAGAGTTCAGAGTACAGTATTACAGAGAAGATGCAGAGAGAGATAGATAGAAACATAGAAGGTAGGATCAGGAGGAGGCCATTCAGCCCTTTGAGCCTGGCTGATTGTCCAACTCAACAGCCTAATCCTGCTTTCTCCCCATAACCTTTGGTCCCATTTGACCCAAATGCTATATCTAGCCACCTCTTGAATATATTCAGTGTTTTGGCATCAACTACTTCCTGTGGTAATGAATTCCACAGACTCACCCACTCTTTGGATAAGAAATGTCTCTTCATCTCCATCCTAAGCGGTCCACTCTGAATCCTCAGACTGTGACCCCTGGTTCTGGATACACCCACCATCAGGAACATCCTCCCTGCATCTACCCTGTCTAGTCCTGTTAGAATTTTATAAGACTCTGAGATCCCCAGTCTGAAATTGAGCGAAAACAATCAGAATTAACATGTTACTTGGGGAACTGAGTTCCACCATGTTATCAGCTCTGGTCTTGGAGGTTAGCTGGTACTCTGATGAATGGAGAATCCATCCAATGACAGAGGTTCAATGCTCCTGTTCTCTGGACAACCCAGTTGTGAGGGGGTTCCTCTGTTGTCCAGTAGATCAGACTGAGAGGGTTCTCAGCAGACATGCTGTAACAGCCTGTACTTAAATAACACCTTCATTTCAGTAAATGTCTCAGGATTACTGTTACACAAAATAAGGCTTTGTAAGGAGATATTAATGAGGCAGATGGACAAAAACCTGTATGAAGAGATGGATTTTAAGGAGCATCTTAAAGAGGCAAACAAAAAGTTTGAGAGTCAGAGAGCGACAGTGACAGAATTCCAGCTATTGGGATGGAGACAGCAAAAGGCAGTGGTGGAATGATTGAAATCTGGGAAGCTCAAGAAGTCAAACCTAGAGGAGTGTAGAGATTTCAGAAGGGGATGGGGCTAAAGGAGATTACAGAGATAGGGACAAGGCCATGAAGGTTTTTGAAACTAGAGATGAGAATTTGAAAACCATGGTGCTGATTGGCTAAGAGTCATTGACTCTACTGGGAGTCAGTGTAAACCGATAAGTGCTGTAAACATTCCTAATCCACAAGGATCTGTCCAGTTCCCTTTTAAATCACCTTCCATTGATACATTTCAAAACAAAGATTACCGTTGTAAATTCACTGCAGCTCCAGAAGCTCAGGAATTATGGGTGAAGGGTGTGTGGTGCAATGAGCAGAAAGGTTTCAGCTGAATTCAGTTACATGAAGAATCTGGGAGGGGGCTCGGACTACATTTCAATTGTTGTCTTGCACAGTTATCCTGCCGTGTTTTGTTTGATGCTTTAGAGCCTAGAATCGTAGAGTTTTTATAGCACTGAAAGAGGCCCTTCAGCCCATCATCTGTATATCAGCCATCAAGTATCCAACTCTACTCACCCCATTTTCCAGTATTTTCTTGTCCAGCTGTGGCATAGAAAATGTGGGGTTACAGGGTATGGGGTGGGCCTGTGTGGGTCAGAAGATTGGTGTGGGCTGAATGGCCTGCTTCCACACTGTAGGGATTCTATGATACTGGGTCCATATGTTTTCTGTAGTGTTTCATGAGTTCATTGAAATTGTTCATCCTTTTAGATTAGATTCCCTACAGTGTGGAAACAGGCCCTTCAGCACAACAAGTCCACACTGACCCTCCGAAGAGTAACCCACCCAGTCCCATTTCCCTCTAACTAATGCACTTGCATTAGGCACTGAGTTCCAGGTACACGACTCCCAGAGTGGCTTTTGTTTCCTTAGTCTTCTCTAACCCTTCTGCTCCTTACCTTAAAACCATGCCTCCTGGTTATTGACCCTCCCCCCATACCAATGGGAAAAATTTCTCCCTATTTGCCCTGTCTATGCCCCTCAAAACTTTGTAGACCTCAATCGGGTTCCCCATATTTCCTCTCTCTGAGGAAAACAACCCCAGCCTCTCTAGTTTCTATTCATAGCTGAATCATTCCAGTCCGGGCAACATCCTGGTGACAGTCCTATGCACACACTCTAGTGCAATCTCCTTCCTGTAGTGTGGTGACCGGAACTGTACACAACACTCCAGCTGTGACCTAACAGTCACTATGTGCAGCTCCAACATAATCTCCTCATTGTTATATTTTACGCCCTGTCTAATAAATGTCTTCTTAACCACTTTACCTACCTGGCCTTTTTTAAAAAATTCATTCATGGGATAAGAGCGCCGATAACTTGTCCATCCCTAATTATCCAAAGGGCAGTTAAGAGTTAAGACCGAAAAGGCATTAGTGAACCAGGTGTCCTTTTTTACCTGATATTTGAGTTATGGTCATATTTTGTTTCTGAATTCCAAACATATTAAATTCAAATTCCACCGACTGGATCCAAACCTGTGTCCCCAGAACATTACCAGGGTCACTGCAATAACACCACTAGACCATTGCCTCCTGCTGCCTTTATGGACCTCTGTTCAAACACAGCAAGGCCCCTTTGATCCTCTGTACTTCCCAGGATTCTGCCATTCAATTATACTCCCCGAGCTTGTAAGCCCTTCCAAAATGCCTCACCTCACACTTTTCAGATTATACTCCATTTGCCAAAGTTCCCCTCATCTGTTGTGCTCAGACATTGGGATGAGTGCATTGTTTGTGGATAGGAGTCGGTTTACAGTGCTGAAACTGACCTTGTTTTCTTCCTGCTACAACATTCCATCGGCTGAATCTCCCCACCCTATGTGAAAATCAGGTCTCACTGCATCCTGCCACAAGCTTTGCTTCAATCTGTGGAACTTCTTACAAGTCCTGAAATTCCCTTCCTTCTTTGACATCAGTACCATGGGAAACCTTGTTGTGTCTTTCCCACTTCATGTAACCTGACTGTGTCACTGCAGGAGATGTAAATTTATTATTTACATGACTCATTCCGTGATCAGGAGATCTGAACTAATACCTGAAAGACACGAGTTCAAATCCCAAAATGTTTGGCGGGTCAATTTAATGATTGATTGATTTGATTTATTGATAAATCTAAAATGGAATGTATCGTTAATAATGATCATGAAACTATCACATTGTTGTAAAATCCCATCAGGTCCGCTAATACACCTCGCGGAGGAAATAGGCTGTTCTGCAGCCTGAACGACATGTGACTCCAGACTGACAGCAATGTGGTGGACTCATACCTATGCTTTGAAATAGCTGAGCAGGACACACAGCTATATCAGAACTTTATGGTTGGTACGGTGGTTGAGTGGTTAGTACTGCTGCCTCACAGCACCAGAGACCCAGGTTCGATTCCAGTCTCGGGCAACTGTCTGTGTGTAGTTTGTATGTTCTCCATGTCAATATGGCTTTCCTCCCATAGTTCAAAGATGTACAGGTTAGATGGATTGGACATGGGGAATGCAGGGTCATGGAGATGGGGAGGAATGCTCTTTGGAGACTTGATGGGCTGAATGGTCCGCTTCTGCACTGTCGGGTTTCTGTGCCTTATGGAAGAAAACCACTATGGAACCACAGTGATTCAGGCTCACCAGCACCTTGTTGGGGATAATCAGGCCATCAATGCAAGCGAAACCCACATCTCGTGAACGACATCTTTTTGATGAAAGGCAAATCTCAGCACTTCTGCTCACTCTCGCAGCAAAAACGGAATAATTTTTGACAGAGTCTCCTTCCCACGAATGAAACTTTTTCTTTTCAGCCAGAAGCCCTTTTCACTTGTTGAGAGCTCCTCCCCTTTCATGCACCCTGCTGCTGCAACATTCAGGAATTGTGATGTTAGTTATCATTACTGGCTTCCAAATAACATACTTTACAAACAAAGAGACACACAGGGTTGACACAATAAATGTCATGTGTGCTTTTTGAGTCTGCTTAGTTTGATTGAATGGGGGAAGGGGCGCCATTGACAATAGTTCTTTTCTCTCTGCAATTTGTGCATAATTGGCCAAAACACGGGAGGTGAAATTGTTCTCCTTTGCTTAGTGCACAATGCAATAAAGTTTCTGATTAATTCAACAGCCCATTGGAATGGATTTGTCTGAGTCAAAGGGAGTCAGTCCTAAATTCCTGCAAATTGTTTACTGATTGTGCAGTTTATTTGAAGACGCCAAACTGATAAATTCAAAACATACAAATAAAGAACAAAAGAGATCTACGCAGATAAAAAAAAATTATAGATCTTATCGCTTTGTTTGTCAGTTTTGTTACAGAAAGGCAGCAATAATTGTGGTTTGTGCTTTGAATCAGTGAATGGGAAGGGAAGACGGGAACATTTTAGTCATTGAGATGTACAGCACAAAAACAGACTCTTTGGTCCAACTTGTCCATGCTGACCAGATATCCTAATCTAATCTAGTCCCATTTGCCAGCACTTGGCCCATATCCCTCTCAACCCTTCCTATTTATACACCAATCTAGAGATGCATTTTAATGCTGTAACTGTACCAGCTTCCACCACTTCCTCTGGCAGCTCATTCCATACACGCACCACCGTTTGTGTGAAAAAGTTGCCCCTTAGGTCCCTTTTATATCTTTCCCCTCTCACCTGAAACCTATGCCCTCTAGTTCTGGGCTTCCCCCACCCAGAGAAAAGACCGTGTCTATTTATCCTATCCATGCCCCCAGTGATGTTAGAAACCTCTATGACACCACTCCTCAGCCTCCAATGCTCCAGGGAAAACAGTCCCAGTCTATTGTCAAAGGAACATTTTGTTGATGGTTTCAAAGGCTTGTCCCCCTCAACGGCCTCGATTTGGGTCAGAGAGCCAAAATGGTAGAGCTCAGCACCACCTCCACCCGGCATCATTCATATGGCCAGAGCACCTGGTACCGATAGACAGGGGAATGTGCCTACTTTCAACATTTGGAGATTGATGATAGCATTGGTTGCACAACATGCTTTCATTGCCAGTGATGAAGATTGGAGCAGGTCTGTATTGTTCTGAACCTGAAAGCAGGGCCAGGATGGTAGCTCCCAGTTGAAAGCATGAGGGTGCTGCGTCCGTGGTCCCTGATAGGACTTGTGGCCGGGCATACCTTGCCCACATCTGCAGTTGCTCCTTAACTCCCACTTCCACCAGTGTCCAGATATTGCCTCTTGCCTCTTGCTGAGGATGCGGGCAGCTACAGCTCTGCCCCAAAGTGCCACCCTTTGGTTCCCCAGCCAATTTCTGACTCCAATGTTTACCCCTCAACCAAAATCACTTAGGTAGATAATTTGGCCATTTATCTAATTTTTTTTTCTTTTTCTTTTTACCCCCACACTACTGCCCAACTGCGGTAGTGCTTACATTTTCCCCCAGCACCCATGTTGTGTGTGTGCAGGTGTGAGACACAGTGAAAGACACAAGGTGCACGAATCTTTATTCAAATTTCAACACCAGAAAGAAAGGAAACACCCGAGCAAATTTTAGATTTAATTAGATTCCCTACAGTGTGGAAACTGGCTCTTTGACCCAACCACTCCACACCAACCCACTTCCCTCTGACTAATGCACCTAACACTATGGGCAAATAGCATGGCCAATTCACCTGGCCTGCACATCTTTGGACTATGGGAGGAAACTGAAGCACCCAGAGGAAATCCACACAGACACGGGGAGAATGTGCAAACTCCACACAGTTGCCCGAGGCTGGAATTGAACCTGGGACCATGATGCTGTGATACAGCAGTGCTAACCAGTGAGCCACCGTGCCACCCCTTGAAGATAATCACTGTTAACTTACATCTAATTTTTTAATGTGAGACTTGAATTGTTCTAATTGGCTGTTACTTTTTCCTGTATTAATAAAGTGCAAACAAGTAGATACAATGGGGGAGGAGATGGCCAAGTGGTACTATTGCTGGACTGTTAATTCAGATTTCCAGTTAATGTTCTGGGAATTTTGGTTCAAATCCTGCCATGGCAGGTAGTAGAATTTTAAGTAAAACAAACCTGCAATTAAGAGTCTAACAATGACCATGGATCAATTGCCGATTGTTGGAAAAACCCATCTGGTTCACTAATGTCTGTCAGGGAAGGAAACTATCATTTTAACCCAGTCTACCTTACATGTGACTCCAGACCCACAGAAATGTGATTGACTCTTAACTGTCTTTTGAGCAATCAGGGATGGGCAATAAATGCTGACCTCGACAATGGTGCCCTCATCCTGTGAAGAAATAAAGAAAACTTTGCTGCACTGATTATGACTCAATGCTGACATGCACTTGATCATGCAGAACACTGTTTATATATTTATTCAGAATTCAAGGCCAGGATTTGGCATTGCTGGCAAGGTCATCAATTATTGTCAAGTTTAGTTAAGGCTGAGCTGGACAGGTTTTTAATCAGTAAGGAAATTAAGGGTCTAAGGAAAATGAGGGAAAGGATGAGGATGATCAGATTGAATGGCAGAGTGGTGTGAATGGGCTGAATGGCCACTTCTGCTCCTATGGTCGTAATCATTGCCCAAACCTAGTTGTCTTTGAGAAAACTCATATGGGCTTTTTACTTCAACTGCTGCAGTCTATTTGGTGCAGATCCACCATAATGTCGTTGGGGAGGGATGTTGGCTCAGCAACACTAAAGGAATGGTGATATGTTCCCAAATCAGGATGGTGGATGGTTTGAAGGGGAAACTTCCAGAAGATGTAGTCTCCATGTTCTTCTAAGCAGCAGAGGTCATGGATTTGGGAAGTTCCATTGAAAGTTCTAGAGGGAGAGAGCGGAAAGATATAAAAGAGACCTAAGGGGCAATCTTTTCACACAGAGGGTGATCAGTGTATGGAATAAGCTGCCGGAGGAAGTGGTGGAGGCTGGTACTATTGCAATATTTAAAAGGCATCTGGATGGGTATATGAATAGGAAGGGTTTGGAAGGATATGGGCAGGGTGCTGGCAAGTGGGACTAGATTGGGTTGGAATATCTGGTCGGCATGGATGAGTTAGACCAAAGGGTCTGTTTCCATGATGTACATCTCTATGACTGTATGACTCGATCATCAGGGCTGAGCTGGACAGTTTTTTAATCAATAAGGGAATTAAGGGTCTAAAGAAAATGAGGGAAAGGATGGAGCTGATCAAATCTGCCCTGATCTCATTGAATGGCAGAACAGTATGAATGGGTTGAATGGCCTACTTCTAATCCCACATCCGTTGGTCTTAATCATTGCTCAAAATTAGTTGTCTTTGAGAAGACTTCTATGGGCTTTTTGCTTCAACTGTTGCGGTCTATTTGGTGCAGATTGACCATAATATTGTTGGGATGGGAGCTGCAAGGCGTTGACCCAGCAATACTAAAGGAATGGTGATATATTCCAAACTCAGGATGGTTTGAAGGGGAACTTCCAGAAGATGGAGTCTCCATGTTCTTCTAAGCAGCAGAGGTCATGGGTTTGGAAAGTTCTATTGAAGTGAGTTGCTACAGTCCACCTTGTAGGTGATACACACTGCTGCTCTCATTGATGGATGGAGGGAATGTTTAAGGTCGTGCAGAGGCTGCTGATCATGCAGACAGTTTTGTCCTTGAATCAGCCTGGGATATATTGTTGCTGTGTAAAATGTGGGCACAGGGAAAAAAAACAAAGCAGAGTGAACAAAAGTTCAAAAGTCAGGAGTTGAGCCAACCGGCACAGAATACCTCATGTCTGACAGCTTTGGGATTTTTGTGGCTGCTCCATTTGGGCATCTGATCAATAGTACCACATTGTTGATGGGAGATTTGATATGATAATAAAAAGGATATCTGATCAGATTCCCTCATGGTTGGAAGTGGGCTTTATCTAGCACACGTGTGATGTAAATGTTGCCAGAGCTAGACTGAATGATGCCCAGATCCTGCTGTATAAGAGGAAAGTGTAATTAGTATCAGCGGAGTCCCCTAATTGTACTGAATATGTGCGATCATCAGCAACTGTCCTCACTCCTGGCGTTAAAGTGGAAGGTCTGTTCCTTGAGCCAGTTTCTCGCTCTCACATTTATTGTTGAACCGAAATCATGAAGGGAGATTAATTCCTGAAGCCAAGTGCTGGGAATTAGGTGATCAACCCCCAACAATCAGAACTGGGTTGTTTTGTGCCAGTTATCTGTGCTGCGTTTCTCCAGGAGATTTCTCCAGATTCCTGTTGACTCCAGTTTTGCTTGGCCTCTTGAATGCCACACCCAATCAAATGCTGACTTGACATGAAGGGTGGCTTGGTTGGCCGGTTGCGTTGCAGAGTGACGCAAAGGTGGGGGGCGGAAGGGGGTATTCAGCTCTTGAGGAGGTCCTGCCTTATCAACCTTCACCCTCAACTGGGTTGTGGTGACCTTCAGGTTAAACTTGACGTTATACCTCTCTAATGATTGAGCAGCTCTGGGGCCCCTCGGTGGAGACTTTATCTACCTGAAGTCAGGGGCAGTCACTCCCACCTCCCCCCCCGGAATCCTTTTCAATGTTTGATCCCTGGCTGAATATTGAACAGGAGCCTGGCAGACCCCAAACTGAGCAACTATCCCCCCCTCATGATCACATTGTTGGTCACCTTCCAACTCTTCGCTGATGATTGAGAACACACTGATGGCGTGGTAATCAGTCCAGTTGGATTTGCTTTGCTATTTGTGTACTACATTGTTATGACCAGAACCCAGATAAGATTCCTCAATTCATTATGATTCCAGATGAGACACAAACTACTGAAATCTCAGATTGTGGAGGTGCTGGTGTTGGACATGTAGTCCAACAGGATTATTTGGAAGCGCTGCTCCTCAATCAGGTAGTGGTGGACATATTAATGAACAGGAAACCTGCAACCCATTCTAAAAGATGAAAGACTTAACAGCAATTTAAGTTTGTTCAATATGTCACGTCAGTTGCATGCATGACACTGTTATCTTTTGCTATAAATTCTGTGTCCCGTGATGCTGCTCCGCAACCACCTGATGAGGGAGCAGCGCTCCGAAAGCTAGTGCTTCCAAATAAACCTGTTGGACTATAAACTGGTGTTGTGTGATTTTGAATTCTCAAGTGAGGAATGATAAATTGGCGCTGCTTCTTTATTCAGCACTCACCCACCCACTCCACCATCCACTCTCTTTAATTATTGCAATAATGTTAAATTGTGAAGAATTCCTTTCTCCCAAATTCAAATTATCCTATATTTCAATAAAAGCCAATTTAATGTAAAGAGTGAGTTTACTGATTACCACATGAGAAGAAATATTAAAGCAATGCACAGACACACAGATTAGAAATGAGAGGCGAGTCCAAGAGAATAAATTTTGTGTTTTTCTAATTATATACGTATCAATTCCTGAATTGTTCACGAAGAGTGGATAGCTGACCATTGTGGTCACTGCATTGGAGGATAGCATTAACATTGGTAGTTGAATGGTCCGTTTCATGAATCTCAGTTTTGCAGATGGATTGAGATTGTGTAGTTCTGATACCTTTTGATTGTGATTACATTCTAGGTTGAGAGAGAGCCTCTCGTACTGTGGATAGCTGTCCAATTGTGACCTTCACAACATTTTAACCACTGAACCCAGGCTAATACATTCAGTCCTGCTAACTGACACCACTATTGCAAACTGCACTATTAGCACGCTGTCTCCCCCAGCAATCCACCCTTTAACCCCACTCAACTCCCTGTTACCCCTGCTATCCCCTTCACTCTTCACATCAGCTCTGATGAAGAGTCACCGAGACTAGAAACATTAGCTTGCTCTCTCTCCACGGATGCTGCCTGACCCACTGTTTTTTTTTATTTCAGTAACTCGCCTTATATTCCCTGCTTTTGATTATTCTTCAATGGGAAAAACACAGAATGTGTCTGCAGTTTGGAACAGAAATGTGGGAGGCAGCTTTCTGTTGAGCCAGGGGTTATAAAGCCTTTATAATTTCACAGATGTGAGCGATCATGGTCCAGTCTGCTTTGACTTGCCTCTTCCCCAGTTTGAAGGGCTGCTGTTTGAAGTTTCTTTCACATTCAAAGATGTGAAATACTGTGCATCTCTCTCTCTCTCTCTGTCTGTGTCTCTCTCTCTCTGTCTTCTCTCTCTCACCAGCCATTTTTAGCCCTCTTTTAAAGAACTCGCCTTAGATATAGCTGAAAATGTGTTGCTGGAAAAGCGCAGCAGGTCAGGCAGCATCCAGGGAACAGGAGAATCGACGTTTCGGGCATAAGCCCTTCTTCTAGCCTTAGATATACAAATTTAAAAATGTTGACAGTATTTTGGGGCTCTGACCTGTGACATACCAGAGCAATTTTTCACATTGTCCCATAGGCAGTTCTAAAGCACAGCTTTTTGATACAATGTGGTCATATTCAGAGGCCATCGCTATTTCCAGTGCACTCGGCCATTACTAGTCGCCACGTGGAGTGAATCAAACTGGCTGGAGACTGGCATCTGGTGAGGCTGGGGAGCTCAGGAGGAGGCCAAGATGGATCCGCCGCTTGGCACCTCAGGAGGCGAAAAATTCAAGCCTTGTCTTTTGCACTTAGACACACGCGAGATCAGCCTAGCAGGCTCATGGAACATCGATGACAGATCCAACTCACGCCTTATCAATTTCCTTGCATATCAAGCTCCAGATAAGACAGCTAACCTTCAGCTAAACTTCGGAATAATCACTCAAAGCGGCAAGGAAAAATGCTTCCTGTCAGTCTGATGATTAGCCACAGCTGTTGGAGGTGGCATGATGCCACGATTCCAGGTGAGAGCTGGTAGTGAAAGAAAACATATTTTGAAGCAAACAGCTTTTCCCTGACTGTGCAAATGGCAGAAACTGGAAGGCTGAGCAACTTTAAAGAGCATTGAAGCGTTTAAAAACTTTTTTTTTCATTGGGTTTGGGAGGGTCATAGCAGGCATAGAGAGACACTGACAACTTGGAGATGGCATGGGTTGCATGGAGTATGTGGGGATGGGTCATGGGGATCAAACAGTGAGTAGACCATAGCTGTGCAGACTTTGATACATTTGCATTGAAGACCCCACTGAAGAAACTCTATAGGGGCTAGTATCGCATGTTGCCCGTCTCTGAAAGACTACTTTTCAAATACAGACAAAGATACAGCGGAGACACTTTGGGCTCTATAGAACCACAATTCATTTATTAAGTACTTAAAAAGCACACACACTTTTAACTACCGGAGATATCTCAATCACTGTCTTTCACCACCCTGAATTCTATAACTAAACCCAAAGGTTGTTACCTGGGAGAATATGGCCAGGCTGAAACTTCTCAATGTCTTCACCACTCCCTCCTGGCTAAGGGTACCTTCTTACAACATGAGTTTTCAAAATGTTGTTGAACAAAGGGATTTCTTTAGCCTTTTTATCCAGAAGTCTCTGTATCAAGTACGTGCCTTACTTGTAATCATATGTGCGCATGACCAACCCTGAAAGATTTGTCCAAATGTAAGCCATCTTTGGATTTGTCCGTGCACGTGAGCAATCCCAAATGTTTTGTCCAAGCGCATACCCTACCAAATAGAGCCAGCTGTTCCGTGTTTCCTGCAACTGTTAGCAGATCTGTCTGACTCAACGTAATTCCCATTCACATTGCAGCCCATTGTTAAGCCTCTTATCAGTTGCTGTCAGTTCCTGTTATCTTCTGCCTTATCCAACACCCGTCACCCAGTCACCCATTATTTACACGTGCAAAGTATGTGACACAAGTCTGGCTTCCTCAGAGCCAGCTCTCAGAGTGAACAGAAACTCTGACGCTGCTGTTTATATCTGTCAGCCAGAGCTCCCTGATTGGACCAGATTAACAGCCCTAATCAGGGAACTCATATTCTATGACATCCACCAGGCTGACCTTGTTACAATTACTACACCCAGAGAACTGAGGCACACCGTCCGACCTTGGCATTTGCCCACTTCAGAGGCTGTCTCTGATCAATTACCTCCATTGGTAGTGGGCCCCATCCCATCCTTGCCTTCCAGGAATAACGAGATGGTGAGATGGGAGTGGGGAGGTACGGGGGAAGTGGAGAGTGCTCTTTTTAAAGGAGATGGGTCTGCCAGACAGACGGGTTTCCCCACTTCCCACTGATGGTGAAAATCCGGTCTTGCCATGATCTTAAAATCAGAGAAGCAATTCCTCACAGAACAGGAGTGGAAATCTGATACTCTCTTTCCCCAGGGACATGTGAAACATAACCTTCAAGGTTGAGAATGGTGTTTGTTTGGCTGGGCAAGGGGATCAAGGGATACAGATAAAGGTGATATGGAAATTCAGGTGCACATTTGTTCTTCTCTCAGTGAATGACTGAGCAGGAGGGTAGTAGCTAATGTTTCGAGTGGTAATGTTAGGAGGTGGTGGCCCAGTGATGTGTTTACTGAACTATTAATCCAGACTTACAGCTAAAGTTCTGGGGACACAGGTTCAAATCCCCCCTTGATAGATGGAATTTCAATTCAATAAGAAGCTTGGAAAGTCTTATAATGACCTAGAAAGGATTGTCACAAAAACCCAACAGATTTCATTAATCTTAGAATCCCTTCTGTGGAAACAGGCCCTTCGGCCCAACAAGTCCACACTGACCCTCTGAAGAGTATCGCACCCAAACCCATTCCCCCTTACTATACACTTACACCTGACTAAATCACCTAACCTCCACATCCATGAACAATATGGGGCAATTTAGCAGTCAATTCACCCTAACCTGTACATTTTTGGATTGTGGGAGGAAAGCGGAGCACCCGGAGGAAACGCACGCAGACACAGGGAGAATGTGCAAACCTCACACAGACAGTCACGCGAGGCTGGAATCGAACCTGAGTCCCTGGTGCTGTAAGACAGTAGTGCTAACCACTGAGCCACCGTGCTGCCCCCTGCTTAAGAAACAAACTCAGTCTGGTCAACATGTTACCCCTGACCCATAACAATGTAGTTGATTCTCAACTGACCATTGAAGTGGACTAGCAAGTTCCTAAGGATTGTTAGAAAGGAAAAAAGAATTGAAACTGGACTGACTACCTGACACCAGCAAAGGCACTGGAAGTGCAGGGGAGAGTGAGCTCTCTTAAGAATGTGAGCTCTCTTTTAAGAATGATGTGGAAGCTTGAGAGAGGGTGCAGAGGAGATTTACCAGGATGCTGCCTGGACTGGAGGGGATGCATAATGAAGAAAGGTTGAGGGAGCTATGGCTTTTCTCATTGGAATGGAAAATGATGAGAGGTGACTTGATAGAGATGTACAAGATGATGAGAGGCACAGATAGAGTGGATAGCTAGAGACTTTTACCCAGGGTGGAAATGGCTATCATGAGGGGGCCTAATTTTAAGGTTATTGGAGGAAGGTTTAGGGGAGATGTTCGAGGTAGGTTCTTTACACAGTGTGCTGGGTGTGTGGAATGAACTGTCAGCAGTGGTAGTGAAGTCAGATACATGGGGAAGATTTAATAGGCACATGAATGGTCGTAAAATGAAGGGTATGTAGATGAGTTTGATCTTAGACTAGGATAAAAGGTTGACACAACGTCGAGGGTCGAAGAGCCTGTACTGTACTATATTGTTCCATGTTTTGTCTTCTTGGGGAAAGCCCAGTGTGGAGCGTCTTCAGGCCCATGGCTGAAGAAAAGATTTCTCAACTTTATTTTTTTACTTTCCATCTTTTTACTAAGATGACTGTAATGCTGAACTTTTTAACTTATATCTTTATATTTCTACTCCTGTAACAAAGATTTTGTACCTCGGTACTTTGTACCAAAGATGGCACCATGTGTATGACATTGTATACTTTTCACTGTACCTCTACACACCCACTTGAGTACACTTGATAATAAACCCAAATCTAAGTCTAAACAAACACCACCATGTCAACTCTGCAAAGTTCTCCTCACCAACATCTGGGAACTAGTGCCAGAATTGGGAGATTTGTCTCACAGACTAGTCAAGCAATAGCCTGACAAAATCATACTCAAGGAATCATATCTTATACACAAACACCATCACCATCCCTGGGTATACTCTATCCCAGTGACAGAAATGGTGACACAATGGTATAGCAAACAGTTATCCTTCAAAACCAAATCTGGAAAGATTCAGTGGCATTAGGGTCAAGCATGGGTAAGGAATCCTCTTGCTGATTATTTCATATGGCATTCTCTTGGCTGCTGAATCAGAACTGCCCTGCATTTGGTATCATTTGAAGGAAGCACTGAGGGTGCTGATGAATCAGAATGTCGACAAGAATAGCCCAGCAGCAGCATTCATCAGGCTGGTCAAATCCTAAAGGACAATTCTGCTAGACTTGGTCTGCCACACATCAGAGTCATAGAGAGTTTTCTTTGTTCACTCATGGGATATGGGCGTCGCTAACTGGCCACCATTTATTGCCTGTCCTTAGTTGGCTTTGAGAAAGCACAAGGCCCTTCAGCCCATCACGCCTAAACGCCTAACCATTCTAATGCCAATTCAAGCACTTGGTCCAAAGCCTTGACTAGGAGAAAATGAGGACTGCAGATGCTAGGGATCAGAGTCAAGAATGGGATGCCGGAAAAGCACAGCCAGTCAGGCAGCATCCGAGGAGCAGGAGAATCGATATTTCAGGCAAGAGCCTTTCATCAGGAAAGCCTTGACTGCCCTGGCATCACAAGTGCATTTCTAAATACTTCTGCAATGTTATGAGTATTTCTGCCTTTACCACCCCTACAGGCAGTCAGTTCTAGTGAAGACATAGGTAAGAGTTCTAAATACATACTTTGTGTCACTGTTCAATGTGGGTATGCAAATCAGGGAGAAGGATTGTGATATAATTGATTCAATGAAGGTAGACAGAGAGGAGATCCTTCATTTTGTAGTGAGGGAGCCAACAAGAGGGAAAAACATATTTGACCTCATCCTCCCCAATCTGCCTGTCACATGTGCATCTGTCCATGAATGTATTGTTGAGAGTGCCCACCCCATAGTCCTTATGAAGACATAGTCTGCCTTAACATTGAGAATACCTTGCATTGTGTTGTGTGGCACTATTGCCATGCTTAACAGGACATATTTCAAATAGATCTAGCATCTCAGGGCTAGGCATCCATTAGGCCATCAACAGCAGCAGAATTGTATTCCAGCACAATCTAACCTCATGGCCACGCATATCCCCCACTCAATCATTACCATCAACCCTGGTTCAATGGAGAATGTGGGACAGAATGCTGGGGAAGCACCAGGCTGAACTGAAGATCAGTTGTTCACCTGGTGAAGTGACTAAACAGGACCAAACAGCATACACAGCAAGTGATAGACAGAGTTAAGTGATCCCCCAACTAATAGATTAGATTTAAGCTCTGCAGTCCTGTCACATTTCAGTTTTGAATAGTGATGGACAATTAAACAACTCACTGGAAGAGGAGGTATCAGAAGTATCCCCATCCTCAATGATGGGAGAGCCCAACACATCAGTGCAAAAGATAAGGTCTAAACATTTACAGCAAACTGCAGCCATTTGTGCTGAGTGGATAATCCATCTTTACATCTTTCAATGGTTCCCAGCATTATAGATACCAAACATCAGCCAATTCAATTCATTCCATCTCATATCAAGAAATAGTTGGAGGTACTGATTATTGCAAAGGCTATGGATCCTGACAACATTCCAGCAATAGTACTGAAGACTTGTGCTCCAGAATGTGCCATACCCCTAGCCAAGCTGTTCCAGTACAGTTACAATACTGGCATCTACCAGACAAGGTGGACAATTGCTCAGGTATTCCTACACAAAAAAAGCAGGACAAATCCTACCTGGCCAATTCCTGCCCCATTAGTCTACTCTAGATCATCAGTAAAGTGATGGAAGGTGTCATCAATAGTGCTATCAAGAAGCACCTGCTCAGCAACAGTGATGCCCAGTTTGGGTTCTGTCAGGGCCACTCAGCTCCTGACCTCATTACAGCTTTGTTCAAGCATGGACTAAAGAGCTGATTTCCAGAGAGGAGATCAGAGTGACAGCCTTTGAGATCAAGGCTGCATTTGACCGAGTGTGGCATCAAGGAGCCCCTTGCAAAACTGGAATCAATGGGTATCACGGGACTAACTCTCTGGTGGTTAGAGTCATACCTGACACATAAGAAGATAATTGTGGTGGTTGTGGGCCAGTCATTGCAGCTGCAGGGAATCTCTGGGTGGATATTTTCCAATCCCCTATTCAGAGATGTTATGACATGGGACTTGACCCTTGGTCTTCTGGGTCAGGATAGTATCCTTGGCCCAATCGCCTTCAGCTTCATCGATTACCTTCGCTCCATCAGCAAGTCAGAAGTGGGGAAATTCGCTGATGTTCGTAGAACTTTCAGCACCATTCACAACTTTTCAGATTCTGAAGCAGTTTGTTTTCAAACACAAGAAAATCTAGTCACTGTCCAGCAAGGGCGGAGAAGTGGTGATAAATAGCAAGAAATATAAGCACTAGACAATGACCTTCTCAACTTCTTTGGACTATCGGAGGAAACCTACATAGACACGGGGAGAATGCGCAAACTCCACACAGACAGTATCCGAGGCTGGAATTGAACCTGGGACCCTGGTGCTCTGAGGCAGCAGTGCTAACCACTGAGCCACCTTGCATCATAAAATGATATTGAGCAATAACACAGAGTTTAATTCAGATAAATGCGAGGTGCTGCATTTTGGGAAAGCAAATCTTAGCAGGACGAATACACTTAATGGTAAGATCCTAGGGAGTGTTGCTGAACAAAGAGACCTTGGAGTGCTGGTTCATAGCTCCTTGAAAGTGGAGTCGCAGGTAGATAGGATAGTGAAGAAGGCGTTTGGTATGCTTTCCTTTATTGGTCAGAGTATTGAGTACAGGGGATGGGAGGTCATGTTGCGGCTGTACAAGACCGTGCAATTCTGGTCTCCTTCCTATCAGAAAGATGTTGTAAAACTTGAAAGGGTTTAGAAAAGATTTACAAGGATGTGGCTAGGATTGGAGGATTTGAGCTATAGGGAGAGGCTGAACAGGCTGGGGCTGTTTTCCCTGGAGCGTCAGAGGCTGAGGGGTGACCTTATAGAGGTTTACAAAATTATGAGGGGCATAGATAAGGTAAATAGACAAAGTCTTTTCTCTGGGGGTGGGGAGTCCAGAACTAGAGGGCATAGGTTTAGGGTGAGAGGGGAAAGATAAGGGGCAACTTTTTCACACAGAGGGTGGTACAGGTATGGAGTGAGCTGCGAAAGGAAGTGGTGGAGACTGGTACAATTGCAACATTGAAAAGGAATTTGGATCGGTATATGAATAGGAAGGGTTTGGAGGGATATGGGCCGGGTGCTGGCAGGTTGGACTAGATTGGGTTGGGATATCTGGTCAGCATGGATATGTTGGACCGAAGGGTCTGTCTCCATGCTGTACATCTCTATGACTCTATCTCCAATTGGCATACAATGACAAAACCTTTACTAAATCCCCCACGATCAACATTCTGGGGGTTACCACTGACCAGTAATTGGACTGGACTAGCTATGTCAATGCAGTGGCTACAAAAGCAGGTGTAAGCATAGGAATACTGCAGAGAGTAACTCACCTCCTGACTCCCGTTTGTCCACCATCTACAAGGCACGAGTCAGGAGTGTGATGGAAAAGTCCCCACTTGTCTGGATGGACGCAGCTCCAACAACATTGACGAAACTTGACACAATCCAGGACAAATCAGCCGGCTTGATTACAAACATTCACTCCCTCCATCAATGATACTCAGTGACAGCAGTGTGTACTATCTGCAAGAGACACAGGCTCCTACGACAGCACCTTCCAAACTCTACCATCTGGAAAGATAAAGGCAGCAGATACATGGGAACTCCAGCTGCATGTCCTTGTCAAATCACTCACTGTTGTAATTTGGAAATATGTAATTGTTCCTTCAGTGCTGGAGTCAGAATCATGGAATTCCCTTCCTCACAGCATTGGGGGTCAACCTACACCCCATGGGCTACAGTGGTTCAAGAAGGCAGCTCACCACCTTCTCCAGGACAACTCACGATGGGCAATAAAAACATCCCATAAATGAATTGAAGGAAAAGGTAGTTGCTGCTGTCACTGGAAATAGACAACAAATGGAGTTGGACTCTCAGAGCAGAATTAGGCCATTTGACCCATTGGATCTGCTTCTCCAAACTAGGACTCTGGAATCAAAAGCAAAGGACTCAGTGAGAGAGGGGCAGATGTTATGGGTGAGTTGAGTTGAAAAGTAAATGTAAAATGTGATGGCTGCAGCTCTGAATTCAACACAGCAAGTACTTGGAATACAGAACAGGCCTGTCAGTTATTGAAAGGAAAAAAGACAGGTCGATATTTTCCCAGAGGAGAACATTTCACCCAGAGCATCATCCAACCTTTATCTCTGGTGCATTGATTTCTTCTGTTGCTTCAAAACTGACAATTCCTAAAATAACTTGAATGGCCTGTGAAACCAGGATAGACACTGTTTTCCCCAGCTCAGAGTGGAGAATTCATCTCAGGATAAGAGGCCACTTAGAACTCAGTTGAGAGGAAATGCCTTCACTAAGAGGGGCTGTGAGTCTGTAAGATTCTCTGTCTCAGAGAATTGTGGATGCTCAGTCATTGGCTACACTCGAGACTGAAATACAGAGGTTTGTGGACGTTCAGGAAATCAGGGTGTAGTGATGGTAATGAGGTCCGTCAGGTGGACCATGGAGAATATGGGTTCCCTGAGTGGGGCTGTTAATCTGGTCCAGTCAGGGAGCTCTGGTTGACAGATATAAACAGGAGTGTCAGGGTCAAGTACAATGCACGTGTAAATAAAGGGTGACTGGATGACAGGATACTGGCCTCTGTGGACAAATTCAGAAGCCACATGACACCAGGTTATAGTCCTACAGGCTTATTCAAAATCACAATCTTTGGGAGTGCTGCCTCTTCATTCGGTTGGAGTCAGCGCTCTGAAAGCTTGTGATTTCAGATAAACCTGTTGGACTATAGCCTGATGTCACGTGATTTCTGAATTTGTCCACCCCAGTCCAACACCAGCACCTCCACATCATGGCCTCTGTGGAGTTATTTCACGTGGGATATGAGTGTACAACATGAAGGGGATGGAAGATTAACCATTTTCAGCTAAGAGTCTCTTATATCTCAATCCTCCTCCTATTCCCCCTGTTATTAGGTCATTGGCTAAGCATTACTATCTCTTGTAATTGTGATACATCTAGACCATTGCAGCCTCATCTGCGGCACTAATCTATCCCACACCATCATGACAATGTGGTTGAATTGAATTGAATTGAATTTATTGTCAGGTGTACTGAGGCACAGTGAAAAGCTTTGTCTTGCGAGCAATGTAGGCAGATCACAGAGTTAAGTAGCGTAGATAGTAAATAATAGGTAAACAGCGGCAAAAACAAAAACACAGGTACAGGCGAATGTTACGAGTTTATGAGTCCATTCAGTATTCTAACAACAGTAGGGTAGAAACTGTTTCGAAACCGGCTGGTGCATGTGTTCAGGCTTCTGTACCTTCTCCCTGATGTAGAAAAGCATTGCCAAGGTGGGATGGATCTTTAAAAATGCTGGTGGCCTTTCCTTGACAGCGGGTCTGGTAGGTGGATTCTATAGATGGGAGGTTGGCCTTTGTGATTGTCTCGACCGAGTTCACCACTCTCTGTAACCATCTCCGATCTTGAATGGTACAGTTGCCATACCAGGTAGTGAGAGATACATCCAGACAGAATGCTCTCGATGGTGCACCTATAAAAGTTGGAAATGTGTTGCTGGAGAAGCGCAGCAGGTCAGGCAGCATCTAGGGAACAGGAGAATCGACGTTTCGGGCATTAGCCCTTCTTCAGGAATCCCTCCAGACCTACCCCTCTCTGAGGATGAAAGATCAGTCCTCAGCAGAGGCCTCATTCCCCTACGCTCTCATTTCCATCTCTGATCTCCAGCATCTGCAGACCTCATTTTCTCTTCACCTATAAAAGTTGGCAAGGGTATTCACCGTCATCCCAAATTTCCTCAGCTGCCTGAGGAAGAAGAGATGTTGTTGGGCCTTTGTAACCAGTGTGACCACATGAAGAGTCCAAGGAAGCTTGTTGTGGATGACCACTCCCAGGAGCTTGACATTCTCTACTCGTTCCACCTCTGTGCTGTTAATGTGCAGAGGGACATGAGTAATATCCTGCCGAAAGGCAATAATGAGTTTCTTGGTTTTGCCAGCATCAAGAGCTAGGTTGTTCTCAGTGCACCATTCTTCCAGATCTTCCACCTCCCGTCTGTAGTCTGTTTCATTGCCATCTGAGATTTGACCAACTATGGTGGTGTCATCAGCGAACTTGTAAATGGCATTTGTCTGGTATTTGGACATTAAGTGAGTACAATAGGGGACTGAGTATGCACCCCTGGGGGGCTCCAGTGTTGAGTCTTAGTGAGGATGAAATATTGCCCCCAGTCTTCACTGATTGTGGCCTGTGGGTCAGGAAACTGAGGATCCAATTGCAGAGAGTGGGGCTTAGTCCGAGATCATTAAGTTTAGTAGTCAGTCTTGAGGGGATAATAGTGTTGAAGGCTGAACTGTAGTCAATGAGTAGGATTCATACATTGCTGTTCTTGGTGTCAAGATGTTCAAGGGAGGAGTGAAGGGCATCTGACGTGGACCTGTTGGTCCGATAGGCAAATTGGAGTGGGTCAAGAGTAGTGGGGAGGCTGGAGTTGATTAATGTCATGACCAGCCTTTCAAAGTACTTCATGACCACCGAAGTTAGGGCCACTGGGCGGTAGTCATTAAGACATGCTGCATGAGCCTTCTGAGGCACAGGGATGATGTTGGCCCTCTTGAAACAGGCAGGGACAGTGACCTGCTGCAGGCAGAGGTTGAAGCTGTCTGCAAAGACCTCTGCCAGTTGGTCTGCACATGCTCTGAGTGCACGGCCTGGTACTCCGTCTGGTCCTGTTGCTTTCCTTGGCTTCACACGAAGGAGAACTGATCTGACCTCTGATGCAGTGAATGTTAGGACAGGTTCATCAGGACTTGTTGGAATAGGTGTTACCTGTCCACCGAAGTTCTGCTCAAAGCGAGCATAGAAGGTGTTGAGACAATCTGGAAGGGATATGTCATTGTCTGCTATCTCGCACTGTCTCTTTTTAGAACCTGTAATGTCATTCAGTCTTTGCCATAGTCACCGGGTGTGTGTCTGCGTCTCTAGTTTGGATCGGTACTGGTCCTTGGCTGTCTTAATGGCTCTGCGAAGGTCATACTTAGCTTCCTTATATTTGAGTGTGTCTCCTGATCTGAAGGCCTCACGCCTGGTTTTTAGCAGGTTTTGTATCCTGATGCATCCAGGGTATCCTGTTGGGGAATACCTGGATTGACTTCCTCGGCATGCAGTCCTCCACACACTGGCTGATAAGGTCTGCGATGGTGGTGGCCTACTCACCCAAGGTACCTGTGGACTGTTTAAACATGCCCCCAATCAGCCGATTCCAGACAGCACTGGAGTTGATCCTCTACCTCCTCTGACCAGCAAGAAAAAATGCAGAAAAAATGAAGCAGTCATTTGTAACTACAGGAAATGTCCCTCGGTTGGGTCTTTAAAACATCACCCCTGTACAAGATCGCACTTGTAATTCTGAGCATTTATAAGTTCAGAGGACTGCAAATGCTGCAGATCAGAGTCAAAAAGCACAGCCAGTCAGACAGTGCCCAAGGAGCAGGAGAGTCGATATTTTGTGTTGCTGTATTGATGGAAGGGGGATGTGCCTTATCAACTCCTGAGACCCCATCGTGTCTCACCCCCTGCACCTGGCTCCCAGATCAGTGAGATGGAAGATGAGCAATTGTTTTTTCAAAGATCATAAACTATCATCGGGGATCCCTGATTTATGAAGGTCAAACTTAAAAATGCCGTCAAAGTGCGGCAGTGGAAAAGCACAACCGGTCAGGCATCATCCAAGGAGCAGGAGAGTCAATGTTCTGACCATTATTCCAATTGAGTGACTGACTGAAGTCACTTGCATTTTTTAGTGAATAACACTAAAATACAATGGAAAGCTTCAACTGTTGCCTACAATTCGGCACTAAGGGTAGCACAGTAGCTCAGTGGTTAGCACTGCTACCTCATAGCACCAGGGACCCAGGTTCAGCTCCACCCTCAGGCAACTGTCCGTATGAAGTTTGCACTTTCTCCGTGAGTGCTCTAGTTTCCTCCACAAGTATGCAGGTCAGGTGGATTGGCCATGGTAAGTTGCCCGCAATGTCTAGGCTAGCTGGAAATGCTGGGTTATAGGGGTGTGGGTCTAGGTGGGATCCTCCCCAGTGGGTTAGTATGGGCTCGATGGGCCAAATGACCTGCTTCCACTCTGGAGGGATTTTATGATTTTGAATAGTTTAAGGATAACACAATATAACTGAAAGAGAGTCCTGCACCAGGTCTATCAATATCGGAGTCCCCACTCTTTAGACACACATCTCGCCATTGCCGTATCCTGTGCTGAACCCACATTCACCTCACAAACAGGAATCTCTGGCTGTGCTCGCCAATAACCAGAAGTCCCCGCTTCAGGCCTACCACAAGCATGAGTCCCTGCTTCGGGCCTACCACAAGCATGAGTCCCTGCTTCAGGCCTACCACAAGCATGAGTCCCTGCTTCGGGCCTACCACAACTAGGAGTCACACTGGCTTGCTTGGAAAAGCTCACAGAGTCAACAATTTAATAATTCCCAGATAATCAATTACAGAACTGTTAGATTAGTAACAATATTGCCCAGGATACCAGAGACAACTGCAGTCCACCAACCATCTATTACATCCACTTCCTTCAAAGTAGTATTGTGTGGCCTTTCATTCCCTTCTAAGAGGTCAGATGTTCACACTGTTTAACGTTTCAACTGAAAGATGGCAGCGTAGCATTCCTCAGCACTGCACTGCATTTTCAGCCTGGATTTTGAGCTAGAGTCTCTGGAATGAAACAATGATCCCAGAAATATTTGATTGAGAAGCCACAGCGAACACGTCAGTCACAATCAAATAATTGGGGAGAAAGTGAGATCTGCAGATGCTGGAGATCAGAGCTGAAAATGTGTTGCTGGAAAAGCGCAGCAGGTCAGGCAGCATCCAGGGAACAGGAGAATCGACGTTTCAGGCATAAGCCCTCCTGAAGAAGGGCTTATGCCCGAAACGTCGATTCTCCTGTTCCCTGGATGCTGCCTGACCTGCTGCGCTTTTCCAGCAACACACAATCAAATAATTCCCTTACTTAGCTCTTGTTATCTGGCCTTTCAGTGATTTGGACATCAGTTTGGAAGCAGAAAAAAAATGCACGTGTCTTGTAAGATTAGACTCACTAGCTAAATTAACATCGTACTGCTGTATGCGGTCCAGATGTTACCCAATAGTTTATTCATGTCTAGTGGAGATGTAACAGGCTTGTTGTAATCCTGGACCAGCCTGCGACATTTGTGTTACAACTTAGTTTGAGCGGCAAGTCACTTTTTATTAAAAGTGGATCAAGTCAGATCCAGGGCACTTACTAAGGGAATAAAATCATAATATTTAATAATTTTGAACAAACAACAATAAACTTTACTGTACAAATTTGAACAGTGACAAAACCTACATTACATGTCTAATTTACTGCTAACACCCCGAATTAATGTGTGATAGATATGGGAAACAGACTGAACATGAGTGGAACATATCAAATAGCAAAAGCAACAAAGGGGGAAATCACACAGATTTCTCAACAATTCAATATAGATGTTAATGACATTAACTTTTTATTGTTTTTTTTCATTTATTCAATACTCCTATTTACAAAACAATTCACGAAATTTGTCAACTGCTACTGAATTGCAAACACACACAATAACTTAGCAAAGTACTGGAAGCGCTTTAGACACTTTCAAAAACACGTTGTCTAAAAAAAAAGACACTTTCCAAGCTAAAAATTTCAAAATCCACAATTTGGCAGGGCTCCAGTGCCAAAGGTCTGCAAAGAGTGTGAGCTGTGACTGCTCCTTTATTTACCTGCTTTCAAATCAGCGACCAAAGATTTTAACACCTACCTACAATGTCTCAGTTTAACAACTGATGGTGTAGCATGCTTTGGAGTTTCACCTTTCTTGGAGTGGGTCTTAAGATCACAGCTTTGTAATTTACAGATGGTAGTGCTCTCAAATTACTCTACGCTGTACACAGTACACATATATTTTTACAACCTCAACCAACTAGAAATGCTTTATTGCCAAAGAAATATAGCCACAATGTAATGTAGGAAAAGCAATAACAAATTTGCAAACAGCAAGGTCACATGAACAGCAATGAACACACAGGATGTTTCTTTATGGATATTGGTTAAAAAATAAAAAATAGTCAAACTACTAGAGAGTATTCCCTTGCTCACACAGATTCATAGAGTTGTAGAGATATACAGCATGGAAACAGACTCTTTGGTCCAACTCAACCATGCCGAGCAGATATCCTAAATTAACATTTGGCCCACATCCCTCTCAACCTTTTGTCTTCATAAACAATGCAAAAGCTTAGAAAACAATAATGACTGATCCAAGAATGAGGAAATCAGCTCCAACGCTGAAAAAAACCTCAAAGAAGGAACAGCTATTACAGCTATAAAAGTTCTCCCATCCTCCATCTTGCATCACCCAGAATCCTTCCTTCAAGATGGAGTCATGGAATCTTTTACATCCATCTCAGAGGGCCCTGGTTGAATGTGAATTTGGAAACACAAATTAAGGCAGGACTTATACAATTAATAGTAAGATCCTGGGTGTGTTGCTGAACAGAGGCCTTGAAGTGCAGGTTCATTGTTCCTTGAAAGTGAAGTCGCAGGTCGATAGGATGGTGAAGAAGGTGTTTGGTATGCTTTCCTTTATTGGTCAGAGCATTGAGTAGAGGAATTGGGAGGTCATGTTGCAGCTGTACAGAATATTGATCAGGTCACTTTTGGAATATTGCACGTAATTCTCGTCTCATTTCTATCAGAAGGATGTTGTGAAACTTGAAAAGGTTCAGAAAAGATCTACAGGGATGTTGCCAGGTTTGGAGGATTTGAGCTATAGGGAGAGGCTGAATAGGCTGGAACTTTCACCTTGGAGCATCGGAGTCTGAGGGTTGACCATATCGAGGTTTCTAAAATCATGAGTGGCATGGATAGGATAAATAGGCAAAGTCTTTTACCTGGAGTGGGGGAGTCCAGAACTAGAGGGCATAGGTTTAAGTTGAGAAGGAAAAGATTTAAAAGGGACCTAAGGGGCAACCTTTTCACGCAGAGGGTGGTACATGTATGGAATGAGCTGCCAGAGGAAGTGGTGGAGGCTGGTACAATTACAACATTTAAGAGGCATTTGGATGGGTACAGGAATAGGAAGGGTTTGGAGGGGTATGGGCCAGGTGCTAGCAAATGGGACTAGATCAATTTAGGATATCTGGTCAGCCTAGACGAGTTGAACCAAAGGGTCTGTCTCCGTGCCATACAGCTCTATGACTCAGCAACTCTATGAATTACAATAATGTGCTCAAGTGCTTCAAAATGTAGCTTGAACTCAATCTTCTAATTCAAGGGCAAGAGTGATACAAATTGAGCCATGGCTGACTACTGAACAAGACAATGGTGTCTTGATGTTCGACCATGCAAGCTGGAAGCTGAACACTAAGTAAGAGAACTCACATCAGCATTGGCACCTTTTTTAAAGTATTAGCTTAAATCCAACAAAAAGAAAATTCAACAACGTGTTTCCCACTGTAAACATGAGTATGCTACCACTGACTCACTGAGTGCTGTGCAAAGTGGGCGAAATATTTGTGCTCATTTTATTGCATAATATTCTGCAAGCCCCTCATTCACAACAACAGTTAATTTTCAGTCAAGCAATTCAAATATGAAGTGGAATACAATTTTGACAACTTTAAAAGCGTATTAATTCTCCTTTTTCAGCTTTGGTGACCTTAATATGCCAGCTATGGACTGAGAGAGAGAGAAGAATTGCGTCTACAAAAAAGCGCAGTCCATCTTAATATTTTAAACGAGCTTTGATCTCTCTTGATCTCTCTTATTACTTTAATTTGTGTGTCTCTCTCTCTCTCGCTTGGATATGCAAGCATGATCACTCGAGTCTCATCATTTGATGCGCAAAGGTTGAAAAGTCCTTCGAAGGTTAATTAAAGTTGAAATTAATATTCAGCATCAGCTGTAGGTTAGACTGCAGTTCCAGCATTTAGTTGCACTTGTAAATGAATCACGGACAATTAACCAGGTTTCCATGCAGTAAGAAAATTAGGCCTTGTGAGGCTGAATGCAGTTTTTGAGAATTCTTAACAAGGTGAATAATGAAACTTTGGACATTTTCAACACTATTGAAGAATCAATCTAATCACCAATATGTCTCCGAAAATCAGTGTTAGATGTTACCATTCATCTGTCATTCTACCCATCTGACATTTGACTGAAATTACTATCAGAGGCAAGAAAATTAAATATTTATGTTCTGCCCCTTGTGAATTGGCTAATAGTTCCGACAAAGCAGGAAACACAAAGCACCTCAAAATTCATTTGTGGTCTTCAAGATCATTTTTAACAAACCTAATTTTAATTCACTGCAAATGAGCAAACTCTTGTATTAGGCAAGAAATATTGCCCTCTCAGGATTGCAAAAAAGTTAATGATCAGAACAGCTATTTCCCTTAGCAACCTGTTCAGAGATGTTATTACATATCTGTGGAACAGGTGGGACTTAAGCCTAGGCCTCCTGGTCAGAGGGGAGGGACACTACAACTGTGCCACAAGAAGCTTGCTGCACCTGGTATTACCAGGTAGTCTCCCATCAGGTACTAACCAGGCCTGAGTCTGCTTAGCCACTGAGATCAGACTGGATCATGGGTTTTAAGAGTAGTACAGTCATAGGTTGATACAGGGTGTTCTAATATAATGCAACAGTTGCGTTCCTCTCCTACCTCGTACCATAGCAAGTCACGCTATGGAAAATCGTGCTGCAGAAGATCACGACAGAAAATCGCTATACCCATTAAGTAGAAAGTTTGCGTTATCCAAATAGTGTCCACAATTCATGGATCGTGTTACAGCCAATTCGCGTTGACAAAACACGCGTTATACCAGAACGACCTGCAGTCTGACCAGGAACAGGTTTGTCACTGACTGGAACATGGAATGCATGCTCTACCACACAAAAACCTTCCACTTAACGTATTAACCCCTATTCCATCAGTTCACATAACTGTGTCTTTACTGGCAGCAATGAGAAAGGGTGACCATTCAGACACTTTTATTTCCTCCTGGGTGTGAGAGTGCTGAGGAGACTCAGCTGAACTCAGCCAGGAACCAATCAGTGCACAAGCTTATCCAACCATCACGGATTCTAGCCCAACACCTTCACACTGAAATGTCCTGCGTGAGCACAAAACATAGAAAGGCAGTGAACATTTGAAGGTTAGTAGAAGATTTCGTGGGATATCAATGTCAGAGCATGGCAGATGAAATTTATTGGTTGAAAGGATGATGTGCCACATTTTGAAAGGAAGATTGAGAAAATGGCTAAATCATTTGGTAAAATTTCAGAAGAGTTTAGCCCTCACTGGAGAGTCTAGGACGAGAGGGGTGTAGCCTCAAGATAAAAGGGCTCCAATTTAAGACTGAGATGAAGAGGAATTTCTTCTCTCAGAGGGTTGAGAGTCTTTCAAACTTCTTGCCACAGAGAGGTGGTACTTACCTAGGCTTACTCAGGAAATCAAGAGTGATGGGGAAAGGGAGGAAAGTGGACATGAAGATATTTGGTTCAGCCATGATCGTATTGAATGGTGCAGCAAGCTTACAGAGCCAAATCATAGGCTCTCTAAAGCATGGAAGCAGGCCATTCAGCCCATCATGTCGACACTCATCCTCCAAATGGCATCCCACTCAGACCCTCCCATTACTGTATTACTGTAACCCCGCATTTCTCACAGCTCATCCACCTCGTCTTCACATTCCAGACAATTTGCCATGGCTAATACACCTAACCGGCACATCTTTGGGCTGTGGGAGGAAACTGGAGAACCCAGAGGAAACACACAGACATGGGGAGAATGTGCAAACTCCACACAAACAGTAACCTGATGGTAGAATTGAACCCAGGTCTTTGGTGGTATGAGGCAACAGTGCTAACCACTGAGTCACTGTGCCATCCTCAAATTACTAACATCTGTTCTGATTTTTTTATGGTCTGAAGAGTGACAGCTGATAGGTTGCATACATGTTGTGTTATGTCTCACAAACAATATGCCAATATACCTTTTAAGAGACAGGCTTTCGATATCATCACTTTATCACAGCTGGTGATGTGGGTATGTCAAGATCTCCTCCATTCTAACTGGGATCACACGAGACAGGTGGCTGGTACATGTAGCAGCATCTGTGGTTAATGTTCAAATCCAGTTCAATCTTGTTCAATTCTAAAGAAGAGTCATACTGGACTCAAAGTGTTAACTCTGTTTCTCTCCCCACAAATGCTGCCAGATCTGCTGAGTTTCTCCAGAATTCTCTGTTTGTTTCAGATAGCCTCAGTATTTTGCTTTTGAAAGACTGGTCCATCTCAGTTGTTATTCTGTTGTTGAACTAGGTTTTGCAGAACAAGTATTAATTATTTGGGGAAGCAATGGCCTAGCAGTATTATCAGTGAACTTATGAGACCCAGGTATTGCTCTGGGGACCTGGGTTCAAATCCTGCCATGGTGGAATTTGAATTCAATAAAAATCTGAAATTAAGAACAAATGATGACTGCAAATCCATTGCTGATTGTTGGAGAAAAGGCATCTGGTTTGCTAATGTCCTTTACAGAGGGAAACTTCCATTCTTACCTGGTCTGGCCTGCACATAACGCCAGATTAATTGCAATGTAGTTGTCTTTTAAAACTTCCCGATTATAGATGGCATTAAATGCTGGCCTAGCCAGCAACACCCTCATCCGGTGAATGAATTTTAAAAGAGAAATCCTGTTTGGTGAGTACTGAGGACAGTCAGTAGCCCTTTGTCCTGATTGGAACCCTATAACCGCTGCAAATATAATGGCACAGGCACCCTGGCTCTCTGGATTCAGGGTGAACTGAACAAATTGCACAGCTTTCCTATAAAGGGCGTTAGTGAACTTGTGGGCTGCCATTTGGGAGATACCAGACATGTTCCCCGCCCTTCTCTGCTAAATATTCAGTTCTGACCCTTGCTTGTCTCCCCTTGCCACTATCAATGTGATTCTTCCCTCTTCGTTCCTCTCGCTGTTCCCCAGGATTCTTTTGTCCTTTCATTCCTGTCTCCTTTAAGTTACAGTTTGTATTAACTTACACATGCTAACACTACACAGTCAACATGGCTTTGTCAAGGGCAGTTCATGCCTGACAAACGTAACTGTGTTCTTTGATGAGGTGACACAGGCAGCGAATGAAGGCAGTGCTGTTTGGACTTTCAAAAAGCATTCGATATGGTGCCACATGGCAGCTTGGTTAACAAACTAGAAATGTTTGGGATTGATGGGCCATCGGCAGCATGGGTTAGAATTTGGCTAAACGACAGGAAACAGAGGGCGGGTATAGATGGGCATTTTTCAGATTGGAGGCAAGTTGAAAGTAGCGTTCCCCAGGAATCGGTGTTCGGAAACTTTTCCTGATTTATATAAACAATTTGGGGATGGGTGTTGAGGACAAAATCTCTAAATTTGCAGCTAATACTAAGCTGGGGAGAATAGTGAATTGTGAGGATGACAATGAGTGACCTCAAACGGACATTGACTAGTTGGCCAAAATGGAAGACATCTTGCAGATGAATCTCATGCAGAGAAATGTGAGGTAATGCATTCTGGTTGAAGAAACATGGAGAGACAATACTGGCCTCAATGGGACAACTCTGAGAGGAGTAGAGGAACAAAGCAACCTCAGAGTTCATGTGCATTATCCTCTGAAAGTTGGCACAGCTGTCAGGTAGGCTTATAGAATCCTGGGGTTTATAAGTTGAGGCATAGAGTATGTGATATTACACCTCTACAAATTATTATGAAGTGGGGGTGTCGATGTTGGACTGGGGTGGACAAAGTTAAAAATCACACAACACCAGGTTATAGTCCAACAGGTTTATTTGAAAGTACAAGCTTATACTTTCAAATAAACTTGAACAATAATCTGGTATTGTGTGATTTACAAATTATTAGATCACATTTGGAGTATTGTGTTCAGTTCTTCCTTAATCAAGAAAAGATGTTAAATCCCTGGAGAGAGTTCAAAGGAGATTTACTGGAATGATAATAGGAATGAGGGATTTTAGATACGAGGAAAATTAAACAGAATATTTTTCTTGGAGCAGAGAAGGTTAATAGGTGACTTTGTTGAGGTACCCAAAATTATATGAATAATTTTGAGAGGGTAAAGAAAGATATTCAGTTTCTAGTGGTTGGTAGGTCAGTAACCAAGGGTCACAATTTCAAGGTTGTCAGCAAGAGAGCTAGGAGTGAGATGAGGAGAAACTCCTTTACTCAGAGAGTTGTTAGGATTTGGAATGTGCTGCCTGGGAGAGTGTTGGAGGTGGATTCCAGAGAAGGTTTCAAAAGAGAACTGGATATATATCTGAAAGTGATGAAGTTAGAGGGCTATGGAGATAGGGCTGGAGAGTGGGAAGTTCTTTAAGGAGTTGGTACAGACACTACGGGTCGAATGGCCTCCTTCTGTCCTGTAAAAATCTATGATTCTATTATTTATAAGTGCACTATTATCAGAAACTTTTGAGTTGAGCCCCTTTTTGAGTTAAGCCCTGATTACCTGTCCCGGTCACGTTGAATGTTATCAGACAGTGTGGCAGCCCCACTTGAGCAGGCTTGTTGACCAAGTCAGGCTTCATCAACTGCAATGTAACAGGTTAACACCAACAACCTCGACCTCATACACCTGAAACCTCTCATGAGCTGGTTGACCTGGTCAGGCTTCATTCCTTACACTGCAATTATTTGACAAAAGAAATAGCTTGGTTATGAAGAAGCCAGGTTACTGTTGAAGATGGTACTTACTGGGTATTGTAGAAGGATGCCACCTGGGTGAGGTACTCGCCTCACCGAGACACAGATTCAGTCCCACTCTTGGGTGACTGTCTGTGTGGAGTTTGCACATTCCCTCCATGTCTGCGTGGGTTTCCTCTGGGTGCTCCGGTTTCCTCCCACAGTCCAAAGATGTGCAGGTTAGGTGGATTAGACATGCTAAATTGCCCCGAAGTATCCAGGGATGTGCAGACTGGATGGGTTAGCCATGAGAAATTTGAAGTTACGGGAATAGGGTGGGGAGCGTGCTGGGTCTGGGTGGGAACCTCTTTGGAGGGTTAACACAGACATGATGGGCCAAATAGCTTCTTTCCGCACCATAGGGATTCTATGATTGTATCGTCAGATTTGTGAACACAAATGTTCCCTTTTTTTGTTCACAAGTTTGTACCAATGAACAGAATGCAAGATGTTTGAGATGTTAAATAATGTGTACAGAACACTAGTGAGTACAAGCAAGGATTAGTCAGGAACACCAACCTACCTGCAATGATATAGAAGATGGTATTAGTAATAACATTAGCAAATTTGCTGATGATACAAAGCTGGGTGGCAGGGTGAAATGTGAGGAGGATTTTAGGAGATTACAGGGTGACCTGGACAGGTTAGGTGAGTGGTCAGATGCATGGCAGATGCAGTTTAATGTGGATAAATGTATGGTTATTCACTTTGGTGGCAAGAACAGGAAGGCAGATTACTACCTAAATGGAATCAATTTAGGTAAAGGGGCAGTACAAAGAGATCTGGATGTTCTTGTACACCAGTCAATGAAGGTAAGCATGCAGGTACAGCAGGTAGTGAAGAAGGCTAACAGCATGCTGGCCTTCATAACAAGAGGGATTGAGTATAGAAGCAAAGAGGTTCTTCTGCAGTTGTACAGGGCCCTGGTGAGACCACACCTGGAGTATTGTGTGCAGTTCTAGTCTCCAAATTTGAGGAAAGACATTCTGGCTATTGAGGGAGTGCAGCGTAGGTTCACGAGGTCAATTCCTGGAATGGCGGGACTACCTTAGCTGAAAGTCTGGAGTGACTGGGCTCGTTTACCCTTGAGTTTAGAAGACTGAGAGCGGATCTGATTGAGACATATAAGATTTATTAAAGGATTGGACACTGTGGAGGCAGGAAACATGTTTCTGCTGATGGGTGAGTGCCAAACCAGAGGACACAGCTTAAAAATATGGGATAGACCATTTAGGACAGAGATGAGGAGAAACCTCTTCACCCAGAGAGTGGTGGCTGTGTGGAATGCTCCCCCCCCAGAGGGCAGTGGAAGTCCAGGCTCTGGATTCATTTAAGAAAGAGTTGGATAGAGCTCTCAAGGATAGTGGAATTAAGGGTTATGGAGATAAGGCAGGAACAGGATACTGATTAAGGATGATCAGCCATGATCATATTGAATGATGGTGCAGGCTCAAAGGCAGAATGGCCTACTCCTGCACCTATTGTCTATTGTCTATTGTCTACCTGAAAGGTATTAAAGTTATAATCTATCATCGAGAATTTGCATTCTTGCTTCCCAACCAATTACATTGCTCCATTCACCCTTCCAAAAGCTCCAAGTGGGTCTGGAAGATTCTATTCAGTGATTTATTCAACTGTACAAGACCTTGAAATGTTCTGAGGTAATGGAATGACTTTAAAAATGCAAGTTTTTCTGTAAACAGAGACACATTAGCATTGATAACGTCACATGCAGTGGTGTTAAATTCAGTTGTAGAACTTATAGAAACCTTAAACAATCAGTTTCTTATCTCACTCCATCGCTCGCCTTGTTTCCGAACTCATACAAATAAAACATAAATCTGGCTTAGCGCAACTTTGGAAGGAAGCCACCTGGGTGAGGTACTCCCTCACCTCGACCCGGGTTCAAACCACATAGGGACATTTAAGTGACTGCTGGACATGCACATGGACAGCAGTGAATTGAGGGGTGTGTAGGTTAGGTTATTTTATTTTAGATTTGGAATAATCCTCGGCACAACATCGTGGGCCGAAGGGCCTGTTCTGTGCTGTACTTTTCTATGTTCTATCTACATTCTATGTAACTGGAGGTCATTTGGAATTCTTGCTCTCAGTCCTAACATGGGATGGGCCAACTCCATAGAATTAAGGAACTTTAAGGTTGGCCATTTGAGAATCTTAGGCCTTTCCACTTTGATCTCACATTCTTGTCTTAACTGCACTTTTTTAGAGACTTGAAGCATGAAATGGCTGTCACCTTATAAGAATTGCAAGTTATATACAAACAAATATGCTGCTGGCCAATTAGGGCAGGATTCTGGACTCGCTTCTCAAACTTGTAATTAGGTTGAGCTTGTGAGATGATGAAGAACGGCCTTTGCATTCTAACCTATCTTTAAACCATTAACCCTACCTCTGTTAATCCTTGGAATGCAAGCTGACTACGATGTTGCCATTTAAAAATTTTTCAGGCTTAATCAGGTATTCACCAGCCAATAGGCCCGAGCCAATTTGTCTCAATTACCAGACAGCACAGTGGCTGTTTTCAATTAACTCTAGGTTGTTAAATCCTGTGGCTTTCACTACAGCTATCAATGGATTTAATTTACTGTTATTCAGTAGCAAGTGAAAGTAATTTATGACCAACTCATTTTTAAAGTGAGCGAGTGATTTTCGAATTGCTTTATCATTAATTGAACACATAGTTGCAAATACACGAACTATTAACAAATTATTTTTAAGTTTCCAGGGTGAGGGAAGTATGTTTTTATCTCTCACTGTATATATACTGTTATCATGGCAGTGGGTTATAGATAGATGCTGTTTCCTTGGTTAGGATCAATATGAGCTGCTGGAAGCCAGGCTAAGATTACTTTTTACAAAACATTCCTTCTTACTTGTACGGTCTAGCACTGTGCTTAATAAAGAAGCATGTCTCTCCAAGAGACATAGGATTTCAGAATAGAATAT
This sequence comes from Chiloscyllium plagiosum, assembly GCF_004010195.1. NCBI lineage: Eukaryota > Metazoa > Chordata > Chondrichthyes > Orectolobiformes > Hemiscylliidae > Chiloscyllium > Chiloscyllium plagiosum. Next base: position 15,399,582 of record NC_057710.1, read on the forward strand.
GGTCATTTGGGCCTTTTTTCAACCAGTCAACAAGATAAGATTTAATGTGGTCGCAATTTCAACCCCACTGTCTTGTCTGCACCCCTCTCATAATCCTGAATCCTCATGTGAAAATAAGATTTGAGTCCAGAGTCTGTTGTCATGAGATCTCTTCCACTACTGATGATGTAGACTGGCCAGTTAGATATTTGGCATTAACTGTTCACACTATGCATACAGGGAAATATTGTCTGATCACATTCGCTACACCTCTGACACAGTGGCAGCAGCGTGTACCATCCACAAGATGGATTTCATGATCTCTCCAAACTCCTTTGACAGCACCTTCCAAACCTACAATCTCCCCCATCTCAAAGCTCATGGGCAGCAAATAAATGAGAACACCACCGCTTGCAAATTCCCCTGCAGAAGTTTCATTGTCAGATAGGACTAAGAACGAGATAGGCAGGTGCAAACATTTAATGCCAGTTTGCTGGCTAGTGTTGTAGAACAGAGAGACCTAAGGGTTCAAGTAAATAATTCTTTGGAATTTGGGACACAGGTAGACAGGGCAGTCAAGAAGACTCTTAGCATGTTTGCCTTCATTACTTAGTCCTTTGAGTATGGGAGTTGGGACGTCATGTTGAGGTTGTACAGGACATTGGTGAGGCCTCTTCTGGAGTACTGTGTACAGTTCTGGTCACCTTCTTGTAGGAAGGATGTTATTAAACTGTAGAGGGTTGAGAAAAGTTTTACCAGGGTGTTGCTGGGAATGGAGAGTTTGAGATATAAAAATAGATTGAAAAAGCTGGGACCTTTTTTCAAGGAGCTTGTGACGTGACCTGATTGAGGTCACGAGGGGTATAGGTAAGGTGAATGATAAGTTATTTTCTCTTGGGTTGGGATTTCAAAAGTACGGGGAGTATTTGTAAAGTGAGATGAAAATGGATTAAAAAGAATACGGGTGACAACATTTCTCCACAGAGAGTGGTGTGTGTTTGGAATGAACTGCCAAAGGAAGTAGTAGATGCGGGTACAGTTATTACGGTTAAAAGGCAGATGGGACTCATTTAGTTTGGGAACATGGTCGATTGGGTTGAATGGTCTGTTCCATGCTGTATGAGGTAAAAACAATGACTGCAGATGCTGGAAAGGATGAAGGGCTTTTGCCCGAAACGTCGATTTTACTGCTCCTCGGATGCTGCCTGAACTGCTGTGCTCTTCCAGCACCACTAATCCAGAATCCATGCTGTATGACTCTATGGCTCTATAAACATCCTGTCCCCAGTCCATATTCCCCAAAATAATATAAGGGTTGGCAGAGCAACCTGCCTGCAAGCATGTTTAGTTAAGCATCATGAGTAAATGGCCTATGATTGTAGGCCGACTCAAACTTTTCAGTTGAACTGAGAGTCCCACAGATCATCAGGGGCTAGGCCGGCTGTCCAATGAGTGGCCTCCGGCTGCCAAGTAAGGAGAGGCGTAGCACTCAAACCCTCCAGGGCCCCTCGCCTCCTTGTAGCTACCTGCTTCACGCTTTACCCTCAGTGGGGTTTCCTGTATGTTGACTGGACCAGTCTGCTGAGTGGGCTTTCAGGGACCATTCACAGCCCAATGAGCTAGCTGTTGTTTGAGGGCAGGCAAAAGTTCAGCCATCAACAAACCCGACCCCCATCCACTGAACTAACCCACCCAAACGAAAATTCCTGGAGGTAATATCCCTACCTCTGAGCTAGGAGGTTCAAATCTTATCTGCCTAAGATACGTGTAATAACATCTGTGACCAGGCTGATTAGAAAATATCCAGAAAAGAACTTATCTACAAAGATATGGATTATGCCCTTCTTATTTTCACATGGGTGATTTGGTGGTTAAGAGGAACAGATGGAAGAGAAGAAAGGTATCAGGGTCTGTCCAGCTCTGTACTCACTTAGAGTTATACAGTCATTGAGTTGTATAGCACAGAAACTGACCCTTCGGTCCAACTCGTCCATGCTGACCAGATATCCTAACCTAATCTAGTCCCATTTACCAGCACTTGGCCCATCTAAACCTTTCCTATTTATATAGCCATCCAGATGCCTTTTAAATGTTGTAATTGTATCAGCCTCCACCACTTACTCAGGCAGCTCATTCCGTACACGTACCTCTCTCTGCCTTGAGACCCTCCAACCACATGGCATCAATATCGACTTCATCAGTTTCCTTATCTCCCCTCCCCCCACCTCATCCCAGATTCCTGATGAAGGGCTTATGACCGAAACATTGATTCTCCTGCTCCTCGGATGCTACCTGGCCTGCTGTACTTTTCCAGCGCCACACTTCTCGACTCTGACTCTCCAGCATCAGCAGTCCTCACTTTCTCTCATTAACAAGACACTGGGGAGTATTCAGTTGGGGCAGTGTTGCCATTCCTCTAAATGCTTGTGGATTGATTGCTTGCAGGGACACACTGCAGCACCAATGGAGTGTTGCATTGTCAGAGGTTTCTTTTTAATGCTGAGATGTTAAACTGAGACCCCTGTTCGTTTTCAGTTTTGAAGGCGGGCAGGTTTTCTGACTGTTCTGGTTAACATCGACCACTTAGTTGCTGCCACTTAGAACATTTACCTCACTTACTTTCAGTGGGAGCTCAGCTGTGCTTCCTTGTGAAACATGAGTGACTGCACCGTTCCAGCAACTCATGAGCTGCTGCACCACTCGGCGAGGTCCTGTGCATGTGAAATCTGGTGGTCCCCAAGCAAGTTCGAGTTTCGAAGACCCAGCCACCTGGGATGTCAGATCCTCGAATTATATTCTCCCCATTGTCTCTGAGCAGAACCTGTGTGATTAACTGGCCAATTTGAAGAATCAGAAATGAACTGTTTCCATTTCAATCCAAAACGAGAACTCGCTGCCTTTCACTTATTTGATCAAGTAACATGAACAACTGGATTTCAAAACCAATAGACTGTGCAGTCATTCCAACAACCATTTAAGATGCTGTATGAATACAAAAGAGCTATTTCTTTTTATCTGATAATAGTTCTTAGATCTTTACTGCAAATCTCTCTCTGTATACTTTAAAGGATTTTCTTTTGGTCTGGTTTAGTGCTTATTTCAGTCCTTGTCACATCCACGGACGTCGTAATTCAGCTTAATTTTCTAAGCTGGCAAGCAGAGTGCAATGGTACACTCATAGTCTAATGGTCAGCATGGACTGGTTGGACTGAAGGGTCTGTTTCTGTGCTGTATGACTCTATGACTAACGTCTCATACCTATTCCATTGGGTTACAGAGTCCACAGCACTTAAATGGGTCACTGGGTCCACACTAATATTAATACTTCACATGAACCCCTCTCTACTTGCTTCATCTAACCCTATGAGCATAGCGTTCTATCTCTTTCTTCCTCATGGATTTATCTGGCTTCCCATTAATTTAATGCTGGTCTCTTCAACCACTTCATGTGGTGAGGTCTCATTGTCTCACTACTGTGGGTAAAGAGGTTTCTGCTAGATTGGATTAATTTTCATTATTGACTCCATGTTGTCGATGCTCCGAGGACAGATGTATCTTCAGAAGATTTACCATATTGAAATTCTTTTATTGCTCTCCAGAGTCCTCTCCATTTGGTCTCCTATTTTCCATATACAGTAAAAGCCATGTTCAGTCATTATTGACAGTTGCACCCTCTCAGTTCTGGCAGCATCCATAGAACCCCTACAGTGTGGAAACAGGCCATTCGGCCTAACAAGTCCACACCAACCCTCCGAAGGGTAGCCCTCCCAAAACCATTCCCCTACTCTATTACTCTACATTTACCCCGACTAATGCACCTAGCCTACACATCCCTGAGCACTATGTGCAATTCCCGATGGCCAATTCACCTAACCTGCACATCTTTGGACTGTGGGAAGAAACCGGAGCACCCGGAGGAAACCCATTCAAACATGGGAAGAATGTGCAAACTCCACACAGACAGTCACCTGAGTCTGAAATTGAACCTGAGTCTCTGGTGCTGTGAGGCAACAGCACTAACCACTGAGCCACTGTGCCACCCTACAGTATTGCGGTATTGAATGCTATTCTAGTGGATACAGTCAAATACAGCTACAGGACAAATGTCCCCGACCTCTAACCTTTGGCCTTCTCTCCACAGGCGAGCACAAGATCCGCTTTATTCCAGGAATGGTGGGCCCAATCCTGGAGATGACGCTTGTCCCTGAGGTGGAGCTACGCAAGTCGACCATACCCATTTTCTTCGACATGATGCAGTGTGAGTTCCAGCATAAACGAAATTTCAGAACGGTAAGTCAGTCCTCATGTGTACGCTCACTGTGTGTGGACAGAGATAACTGGCAGTGGAAGAAACCAGAAGGAATTTTGTTTGTGCTCTGGTGATTTTGGTTGCACCATCTGAGAAGATGATGGATGCAGATTCAATACTAACTTGAAACGAGAAATAGGATAAATAGTTGAAAGGTGTACAGGGTTATGGGACAAACTGAATAACTGTTTCAAATAAACACAATGGGCCTAATGGCCTCCTTCTGTGCTGTATAGCGTTATTATAAACCTCGATAAGATGATTACATCAGAAGAGCAATGCCCTGACACGTGCCATTACCTTTTTTTCCTCCCGTTTTCTGCACCCCATCGTTGCTGGAAGACACCGCCTCTTATTCATTAAGGTTTCACATTCACTTGCAGTCATAGATTCATAGAGTAATACAGCATGGCCCAAACTAGTCCATGCTGATCATGGTGCCCACTCAGCTAGTTCCAATTGCCCACATTTGATCCATATCCCTCTAAACGCTTCCTATCCATGTACCTATCCAAATGTTTTTTAAATGTAGTAATTGTACCTGCCTCAACCACTTTCTCTGGCAACCATTCCTTATACGCACCACTCTCTGTGTAAGGAAATTGTTCCTCAGGACCTTCTTAAATCTTTCCCTTAAACCTGTGCCCTCTAGTTTTCAATTCCCCATTCCTGGGAAAAAGACTATCTGCATTCATCCTATCTATGCCCTCCCATGATTTTATACACCTTAATTAGGTAACCCCTCATTCTCTTACATTCCAAGGAATAAAGTTCTATCCTGGCCAACCTCTCCCTATAACTCAGGCTGACCACTCCTGGCAATATCCTTGTAAATCATCTTTGCACTCTTTCCAGTTTAACTATGTCTTTCCAAGAACAGTCATGGAACCATAGAGATGTACAGCACCGAAACAGATGCTTCGGTCCAACTCATCCATGCCGACCAGATATCCTAAACAAATCTAGCCCCATTTGCCAGCACTTGGCCCATATCCCTCTAAACCCTTCCTATTCATATACCCATCCAGATGCCATTTAAATGCTGTAATTGTACCAGCCTCCACCACTTCCTCTGACAGCTCATTCCATACATACACCACTCCTGGGTGAGAAAGTTATCCCTTAGGTCCCCTTTAAATCTTTCCCCTCTCACCCTAAACCTATGCCCTCTAGTTCTGGACTACCCCAACCCAGGGAAATGACCTTGTCTGTTTACCATATCCATGCCCCACATGATTTTATAAACCTCTGTAAGGTGAACGCCCAGCCAGGGAAAACAGCTCTGTCCTTTCCACTTACTCAGGTTTTGCAATCCTGCAGTAAAAGTGAGGAGTTCTGGTAGCATTGTGGACAATGTCCCTGCCTCTGAGCAAAACAGGTTAATTGTCAACCTTCAGCTCCTTTCACTCTCCCTGTAGCAGACAATATGAGTGGGAGAGTCCCAGGGTCAGTCATGCCTGATAACCATACAAATGGTGATACAATGCCAATGGCCACTGGGCTGGTAATCCAGGAACCCAGGATATTACTGGAAACCTTGGTTCGAATCACACCACAGCAGGAGATGCAATTTTGATTCAGTTAATAAATCAGGGAATTGACAGGCTGTAATAGAGACTGTGAAACTGTTTATTATCTTGTTGGGAAAATCCATTGACTTCACTCATGTACTTTCGGGAAGGAAACCTGCAGCTCTTACCTGGTCTGATCTAGTTGTGACTCCAAACCCAGAGTAACAACTAGCCTTAGCAAAGCACTCAATTCAAAGGGCAATTAGGGATGGCAACAAACTTTGCCAGCAACCCCCTGAAAGCTGATGAAAGAACAAAGGAAGGGAAATGTAATCAGCAGTTGGTCATGGATATCAGTAACAATCATACACCAGAGTTGGAAAAGTATTGGGTCCATGGTTGCATTCCAGAGGTTATAGCACATCATCCGAACTGATACCTCGGACAATACTATCGTAGGTGCCCAGTTTTACATGAGAACCTAAAACAGTCTGGAGGGCAGACATTAAAAAAAATCACTCAAAGAAGAGTGGGTGAGATCTCTCCAATGTGTCCAGTCCAGTATTGAGCTCTCAATGAGCATTAATAAAGCAGATTACAAATCTGATTATTTATCTCATTGCTGTTCATTGGAGTTTGCAGTCCGCAAATGCAGTCCCAAAGCATTACATCAGGAAGCACTGAACTGCAGGGAAGAAACCGGGACATTCTGAGGTTGCTCCACACATTCAAATTATTTCTGTGTTCGTTTACAAGCATTTCCATGATCACTTGCTGCTACATTAACTTTGTTATGGATCAGGCCAGACCCCTCAAAACATTTCAAGAAAGTAGCCCCGACTCTAACTTGGCTCATTGTTTTAAGCAGGTGTGAAGTGGATATTCCAGGAGAGATGCAACTAGTCACTTAGTTTTAATCAAAACAGAATTTATTGACAAGACCGCTGAAAGAAACAGTAACAAAAGAGAACAGAATACAGAAAAACTTAACCCACCTAAAAACTCAACAGATTACCTCAATTTAATTATATCCTGATCCACAACTTGAAACACTCCCCATAAACACCCCTTGCCATAAAATCAAACACAGGGTCTTACAGGAGAGAAGTCAGAAAGAGAAGACTAGCCTGGACTTGCTGCTTTGGGTCCAGCAGCTTCTGCTAAAACCCAAACCGAACCAGAGAAAAAATGGGCTGGGAGAACTGGCCACTCCCCTTTCAGTGTACAAATTATTTTTTAAAGATCCCTTGAAAGCCTGTTGCCTGAGGCAGTATCTGTTAGCTAGAATCAAACTGACCCTAAAACCCTTCAACTTTTACTTTTCGGAGTCTGTGTCTTTTATGATCTCTCCAAAAAATAAACAATGACAACATAACCTTGTTAAAGGAGCAGCATCATCACAATTTGTCTTGGTAAGTGATAGAACTTACAAACTGATGGGGGTTCCCGGATCCAACCTGAACTTGTTTCTTTTTAGGGTGGCCTCCCCCAAGGGCTGTTCAAGTTGGCCTTAGCTTCAGTTGTCATAGAATTGTCATAAATTGGTTATCCACAGGACAAAAGTGGCAAAAACTATAAAAGGTACGATGACAGTAAAAACAAAAACATTACCAGAGTTAAAACAGAAGACCAGTAGGAATCTTTGAGAGAGATTGTGAAAAGTTGATCATCAGGGTATTAAGCTTTCCTCACACAGATTGATCGATTAAAAAATAATCCCATCAAATGAGTGATGGCAAGACAGTGTTGTAGAGGTAATGCAATAGTAATCCAGCACCCCAGGAGGCTGGGTGCCAGTGTGGACTGGGTTGGAAGGACTGCTGTCCTGTACTTTATATTTCTGGACTTTCTAATTTATTCCTACGATCTGTAATGCAGGATCTCTTTATTTCTTTATTTTTCTAATATTTTTCAAAGACGTTGTATTGAAGAATCTGTACCTAGGTACCTTGTAGTTAAGATGGCACAATAAGTGGCTACTCTGTAACCTGTCCAGTTTACTCTTTTGAGTACATGTGACAATAAAACTAATTCAATTCAATCTCCTGAGGAAAGAAATCCGGCCATGTCAGACTGTGAAATTAGAGATCAACAAAAATCTGGAATTAAACATTAGTGAAACGGTGATCATGCAGCAATTGATGTAAGAACATTGGTGAACCATCTGGTTCATTAATATCTGTAGGGTAAGAAATCTGTCCTACATGTGACTCCAGACCTGCATCAATGTAGTTGACTCTTAGCTGTCTTCTGAAGTAGCTGAGAAAAGTGCTTGGCTCAAGGGCAGTTATACACAGGCAATAAATGCTGGCCCAGCCAGTGACATCCATTCACATGCTGTGAATGAATGAAAAAAAAGAGAATGCTTGGGATAGGACCTTGATGCTAAGGAGTATAAATGTGTCCCTTTCTGCTTTGGTTTTATAATCCTCTTTATCTTTATTACAATTCTCAATGTGACACAGTTATATATCAGCCCAGGTTGTATTACGTGAAGCATTTCCCTACTGCACGACAGTCAATAAATCTTATTCAGGGATTCCAGCAATAATGAACAGAAACTACTCCTCACAAACACTGGGTCGGCAAAAGATAATGTGGCAGAAGAGAAATGCTCATCAACTCATTCACTCCAAACCAGACTGGAAGAAAAGGCAGAAATGTATCAGCTCTGCACAATGTAATATGGTCAGACAGTCTCAACTATGGGAAGGATTAACATGGGGAACTAAATGTCCCTTTGTTCTGTTCCAAATCCTGCTATTCATGCCATTATTCTCCGAATGAACCCCTCAACATCTTTTCTCAGCAGATATTCTATGAAACTACTCTGTGTTCTGTACCAATGAGCCACAATATCGATAGTGCTACTCAGCGATGCAATGCACTGACTGTCAAGAGAAGTAAAATGTACCCTTGGAAGAGCATTTGCATTATACCCAGGTTGGATAACACGTGTGCTTCAAAATTTAAGATTGAGGTGCACAACTGGATCAGAGAGTGCTTATACTTTTTAAAGTTCTCTTTCCTCACAACCACTTGTCATGCCTTTGCAAAATCTCACAGTGATATTGTAGGTGAATGTGATTGCTTGTGGACAACATATAATGCTTCTGAGGTTTTATTGCCTTTGTGTTGTGAGGTCAGGAATTGTCTTTGCTGCTGTTCCCTCCTGCGTCTTGCAGTTTGGTAGATGCAGGCAAATATTTAGCAGTTATTGAAGTCCATCAGACACAGCGCTGACTCCTGCTCCTGTGTCTAATTTAAAGTTCACACGATGTCTGTTGATGTCAGTGTTGGTCCTTCAGTATTGATTTTCAGCCTCTTGTGACTTCTCACAGAAAAGTGACATTTTGTGTAGGGCTTCCTTTATTGGTGTTTCGCTTGTGCTTTGTGGACCCAAACTTTTTTATGCAATCCACTGTTTTAGAACAAATATTACTTTTGTGGGTGTGGACACGGCTGTCTCTGCATTGGTGGACTTCATTTTGTGCCTTTATGGAGATCTGCCTTTATGTAAAATGGCAGTTAATGCCTTTTCCACATGCTTCCCCAGATCCCAGAAAAGTGATATTTTGTGTAGGGCCTCCTTATATTACCTGGTGTGCTGTCTGGATTGGTCTCTGGATGATCCCAGCAGTTTTCCCCTTTGCTGGGATGACCATGACGTCCCTCACCTGTGATGTTTCTCTTCACACTTCTTGTGTTGCCACGTAGCCCCATTTTCTGTGGGGCTAGGTCTTGCCACTGTGTGGGAATATCTTATTAGAGTTTGGAGCTTCTTGGAGATCGAGACAACCCAAGCTGAAATGCAAGCCTGGTGCAAGCCATTCTTTGGTAGGGCAGCATGGTGGCTCAGTAGTTAGTACTGCTGCCTCACAGCGCCAGGGACTTGGGTTCAATTCCAGCCTCAGGCAACTGTGGAGTTTGCACATTCTCCTCATGTCTGCGTGAGTTTCCTCCGGGTACTCCGGTTTACTCCCACCGTCCAAAGATGTGCAGGTTAGGTGGATCCCCGTTGTGTCCGGGGATGTGCAGGCTAGGTGGGTTAACGATTTAGATTAAGGAACTGAGGGCATTCTGGCTAAGTTTGCAGATGATACAAAGATAGGTAGAGGGATAGGTAGCATCGGGGAGGCTGCAGAAAAATCTGGAAAAGCACAGCAGGTCAGGCAGCATCCGAGGAGCAGGAAAATCGATGTTTCGGGCAAAAGCCCTTGATCAGGAATTTCTGATCAAGGGCTTTTGCCCGAAACATCGATTTTCCTGCTCCTCGGATGCTGCCTGACCTGCTGTGCTTTTCCATCACCACTCTGATCTAAACTCTGGTTTCCAGCATCTGCAGTCCTCACTTTTGCCTTGCAGAAAAATTTGGACATGTTAGGAGAGTGGGCTAAGAAGTGGCAGATGGAGTACAATGTGGGAAAGTGTGAGGTCATGCGTTTTGGTTGAAAGAATGGAGGCATGGACTATTTTCTAAATGGGGAGAAAATTCAGAAATCTGAAGTGCAAAGAGCCTTGGGAGTTATAGTCCAGGATTCTCTCAAGGTAAACTTGCAGGTTGAGTCAGTAGTTAGGAAGGCAAATGCATTTGTTTTGAGAGGACTTGAATTAAAAAAAGCAGGGATGTACTTCTGAGGCTCTGCAAGGCTCTGGTCAGATCGCATTTGGAGTATTGTGCACAGCTTTGAGCCCCACATCTCAGAAAAGATGTACTGGCCCTGGAGCATGTTCAGACGAGTTTTTGGTCCCATAATGGTAATGGTTCCATGAATGATAAGCTTAAAATATGAGGACTATTTAAGGACAATGGGGTTATATTCGATGGAGTTTAGAAGGATGGGGGAATCTAATTGAAACATACAGAATACTGAATGGCCTGGACAGAGTGGATGTTGGGAAAATATTTTGATTTGTAGGAGAGACGAGGACCTGAGGGCATAGCCTTAGAGTCAAGGAAGACCTTTTAGATGGAGATAAGGAGAAACTTCCTCAGCCAGAGGGTGGCGAGTCATTGGAATTCACTGCCACAGAAAGCTGTGAAGACCAGGTCATTGAATGTAATTAAGACAGATGGAAGTATTTTAACTCAAACCTGTACAAAGTAATAAAGTAATTAACTAAGCAGAGATGGCTGGTCAGGTGGTGTGCTGTAGCTGTATGATGTGGGAGCTGGCTGATCCCATTGTGAACGGCAGTGACCACATCTGCAGCAAGTGTTGGTTGCTGGAAGAACTCCGGATCAGAGTTGATGATCTGGAATCTGAGC
>NC_057710.1:15414602-15430413 GCF_004010195.1 Chiloscyllium plagiosum
CTACGGGGAGAATGGGGTAAAGTGGAGTTGAAATGCCCATCAGCCATGATTGAATGGCAGAGTGGACTCGATGGGCCGAATGGCCTTACTTCCGCTCCTATGTCTTATGGTCTTATGGTCTTATGGATAGATTGTTGAGTATCAAGGGGATCCAGTGTTATGGGGAGAAAGCGGGAGAATGGGTTGAGAAACTAATCAGCCATGATTGAATGGCGGAGCAGACTCAATGGACTGAATGGCCTAACTTCTTCTCCTGTGTCTTATGGCCTTATAGTTAGCCATGGGAAATGCAGGGTTATGGTAGGGGGGTGAGTCTGTGTGGGATGCACATCAGAGGGTCGGTGTGGACTCAATGGGCTGAATGGCCTGTTTCCACATTGTAGGGTTTCTATGATGCTTAGGGGAGAAAGTGAGGTCTGCAGATGCTGGAGATCAGAGCTGAAAATGTGTTGCTGGAAAAGCGCAGCAGGTCAGGCAGCATCCAGGGAACAGGAGAATCGACATTTCGGGCATAAGCCCTTCTTCAGGAGGGCTTATGATGCATAGTAGAACAAGGCATCAACATTGCCCTCTGCCATCAGGCTCTGCTCTATATGATTGGACATTGTTGTGACCTTGTTCCTTATACACATGTTCAGCAACTGTTAGAGTATTTAAGTGTAATTAACCCTTTACACCACACATAAATCTGATGCTGACATCCTTTGAAGTAAGTTCCTTTTTGCCGAGATCCTCTTACATTAGCTGCTTTAAGCCTAAATAATCCCTATGTTAATCTACCACAGCGTGGTTTGAGCCTCGAACAGTTTGGGCTCTGTAAGCATACTTTGATGTTTCTCTTGCTAATGTTTTGTTCTGTGTAGGATTTTCTCTCGGTGTTGCCTTTACTTCTTTACCTTCATACTCCTGTCTGAAAGGGGAGTTCTCCTGATAATCTGGTCACCTAACAGCATGAAAAACAGACAAACTGCTTTTTTTTTAATCAAGATAAATACAGAAATTACTGGGAAAACTCAGCAGATCTGACAGCATCTGTGGTGAGAAATCAGAGTTCACCTTTTTTCGCTTCAGAACTGTCCTTCAGTGCTGACAGACCTGCTGACTTTTTTTCAGTAATTTCTGTCTTTGTTTCTGATTTTTAGCATCCGTAGTTAGAGTCATAAAGTTGTACAGCACAGAAACAGACCCTTCGGTCCAACTCGCCCATGCCGACCAGATATCTGAAATAAATCCAGTCCCCATTGGCAACAATTGGCTCATATCCCTGTAAACCCTTTGTATTCATACATCTATCTGGATTCCTTTTAAATGTTGTAATTGTCCCATGTGCAGCACGGAAGCAGACCCTTCGGTCCAACCCAGCCATGCTGACCAGATATCCCAACCTAATCTAGTCCCACCTGCCAGCACCCGGCCCATGTCCCTCCAAACCCTTCCTATTCATATACCCATCCAGATGCCTTTTAAATATTGCAATTGTACCAGCCTCCACCACTTCTTCAGGCAGTTCATTCCATTCACGTACCACCCTCTGCATAAAAAAGTTGCCCCTTAGGCCCATTTTAAATCTTTTCCCCTCTCACCCTAAACCTATGCCCTTTAGTTTTGTACTCCCCGACCCTGGGGAAAAGACTTTGTCTATTTACCCTATCCATGCCCCTCATGATTTTATAAACCTCTATAAGGTCACCCCTTAGCCTCCGACACTCCAGGGAAAACAGCCCCAGCCTACTCAACTTCTCCCGATAGCTCAAACCCTCCAACCCCACCAACATCCTTGTACATCATTTTTTTGCACCCTTTCTTTCCTACAGCTGAGAGACCAGAGTTGAACGCAGTATTCCAAAAGTGGCCCAATCAATGTCCTATTTCGCCCCCATTGATGTTGTACTCCTGCTGTGAATAAAGGCCTTCTTGGGAAAACCACAAGGAGGAAACCACCTGATTTTTTTTTTCACTCTACATTGTGGGGGAGGACAGAGAAAACAGGCACAGCCTTAAAATGAAATCAAACCGTTCAGAGGGTGATGTCCAGAAAATCTGGAACTCTCCCATTAAACACTTTTGAGACTGGGGGCAATTGCAAGTGTCAAACTGAGATTAGTTGATTATTTTAAGATCAGGGTATTAGTGGTATCAGGAAAAGGCAGATAAATGGAATTAAGATATAGATTAGCCACAATCTAGTTGAGTGGCAGATCAAGCACAAGGACCTGAATAATCCCTGCTGTTCTGATGCTTCTATATTCATTCTTAAAAAGTTTGTAGGAAAGCAGAAAGATTGGTGTTTTTTACCACCTGCTTGATTTGATGTATTTATTATCACGTGTATTTATTACAATACAGTGAATACTGTTGTTTAGTACCACCACTCTCCGGCTCAATCTTAAAACACAGAAAATAAAGGCAGAGAAATGAAATAGTCAAGGCGGAATCCAAAACTAGAGGATCTAGTTTAAAGTGAGTGGGGAACGATTTAAAAAGGGACCTAAGGGGCAACATTTTCACACAGAAGGTGGTGCGTGTAGGGAATGAGCTACCAGAGGAACTGGTGGAGGCTGGTACTCTGACAACATTTAACAGACATTTGGGTGGGTATATGAATAGGAAGGGTTTAGAGGGATATGGGCCAAATGCCGGCAAATGGAACTAGATTAATTTAGGATATCTGGTTGGCATGGAACAATTGGATCTGTTTCTGTGCTGTCCATCTCTATGACTCTACTCTTACCTCAATAGAGTTAGGTGGTCTTTTTAGCTTTCGCATCTAGCTCAGCCATGAGCCTGGATCTGGGCTCCTTCAGTCTGATGCCTCAAGTCCCTGCTGCTAAACCGCTGACACGGCTTCAACCAGGCTTCACCACCAGAGGAACAAAGAGTCACTACTCTCCGGCACCATCTCATCTTCACCAACACCACTGCAGTGTGTTCATGTCGGGCCGACCTCACCAATTCAGCCACCACCGGTGCTGCTGGGACTAAGTTCACCCTCATCACTGCCACCACCGTCAGGCGCCTGGGCCTAGCCGTAGACCTGGAGCCTCAGCTTGGCCTGCGAGTCTGAACTGGGTGATTAAACCTGGAGCCTGCTTCTCGTTTGCTGGGAGACCTCAGGCCAGAGGGGAGCCGCTTCTGCCTTGTCCAGGTGATGCTGCAGCCACCAACCCAGGCCCTTCCTCCTTCAATATTTACCCAGCCTTGCCACTGTCTGGGCTCGGGGCCCATCCTCATCCTCAATGCCGCGTAGGGCCTGCTCTCTCCAATACTGCTCGTGCTTACAACCTCACCATGTCTGCCTCTTCATTCATGCTCTTGATTAATAGGTATTAATGGGATGCTTTTTGCAACATCCCATGAACTGAAAATTTCCACTTTGAACAAACATACTAGCCTCTGGCTAATGCAGGTAAGGTTTTCCCTCACTCTGAACATGAAACCTTACCGAATATGAGGCCAGCAATGCACAAGTATGAAGGCACCTGCAAACACCAGCCATTTACAGCACTGAAGCTCCAACTGATCCTCTGAGGCACAGCAATACCATTTAAAAGACACACTGAGGTTTCGTATTATGCATGGCACAGAGCCCCTTGCCATTATGAGTGGAAGTGCAACCTGAGAAATGCGAGATCATTAGTACTCATTTCAATGCCGGATAAATTGTGACTGTGTGGCTAATCTAATTCTATTAGACCCCGTGGGATCAGTTCAGCTATTGTCCATTTTAAAAGCTGCCCACGTTTATTTTGCATTTATGTCAATGGAGTTCAACAATGGCACCCTGTCCAGGACCCTGCACTAGTTACCCGTTTGGCATATAAGGTTAAAATTGCGCTCTCATTCTATCTATAAGAATATGTAAACATTGCCAACAAATGCCTATAAGACTGCAGATTTAGCAAACTAGGTAAGTATAAAGTATATTAAATTGTTTCGCAAATTTCAATCATATCTGATCCACTATTCTAAGGAATATTCAGGGTCGAGAAAGAAAACTATTTATAAAAGTAATAACACTGAGCAAATTATAGGTCACCTCTGAATTGTGGGAGAATTAAATTAATATCTCAGAGAACATATACATTTTGGAATGTAATCTCATTGTAATACACAATAGTTTCCCTCACTCGACTGGAAACAAAGGCATTCTCTGCTCAGTGACGTCTGATAGGCTTTTCCCAGTTTCTTGGCTGGTATTCCTTTTGATGTGTTCCCTTAAATTTAGAGGTTTGAGGGGTGATCTAATACAGTGGCCATTAGAAGGAAAGGGGTACAGTGAGAACCTGTTCTGTTAGATTGTGTGGGAGTAGGTGAGACATGTGAAACAGGGCAGCACGGTGGCTCAGTGGTTAGCACTGCATGCCTCACAGTGTCAGGGATCCGGGTACAATCCGTGCCTCGGGAAACTGTGTGGAGTTTGCACATTCTCCCTGTGTCTGCATGGGTTTCCTTCAGATTCTCTGGTTTCCTCCCAGAGTCCAAGATGTGCAGGTTCAGTGAATTGGCCATGCTAAATTGCCCATAGTGTTTGGTACATCAGTCAGGGGCAAATCTAGGATAGGGGGAATGGGTCTGGGTGGGTTACTGTTCAGAGGGTCGGTGTGGACTTGTTGAGCCAAATGGCCTGGTTCCAAACTGTAGGGATTCTAATCTAAAACATGGTCTGTAAATTGTAGTTCATTCAGGAGTGAAAACAGGAACAGACTACATTGCACAAAGCCCTGCAAAAAGTCTGATTTGGATCTCGCCGAAATGATGTGAGGTCATCAAAACTTTAGGTGCGAGGAGATATGGGTCAAAACAACAGGCTTGATACCATCTCGATATATCTCGAGCACCAAACAGGATGGGCGCAGACAAGAAAAGAAATGGCACATGGGATGCATTGGTAGTCAATATGAGAAGTTGAATGACTTGGTTCTCAAGCACAGTCCAGTGATCCAATGGTTTCTGGCCTGATTGGAATGGCAGCTTTGTTGCTCCACAGAACAAAACTCCAAGTTCACGAACAAAAACAGCAATTGCTGGAAAAACTCAGCAGGCCTGACAGCATCTGTGGAGAGAAAGCAGGGTAACGTTTCGGGTCCAGTGAGTTCTGAAGGAGGGTCACTGGACTCTGCTTCGTCTCCACCGATACTGCCAGACCTGCCGGGTTTTCCCGAGCAAATTTCTGTTTTTGTTTCAGACTTCAAGTCCATTTCCTTTAAAGCATTTTCAGTACAAATGCAAATGCACTGCTGTTTCCCCGAGGGAAAGCAGGGTGATGTTTGCATACCAAAAGGATTTGGAGCTTCAGGCAAACAAGACATTAAAAACAGCATATCAAGTGGATGCAGCAGTAAAATAGACGCAATCAATGGAACACCACATCTTATAACAAAAGGAATGTGATATAAATCCAGCAAAAAGAGGATATGGTAAGAATACAGTGCAAAGCTTAATACTCCATGATATCAGAAGAAATATAGAAACATGAAATTCAGGTCCATGTAATTGATTCAATACAGATTCAATACAGCCTGTCCATTCAACCCACGTACAAAGCACAGTTCTGGTCACCACTCTGCCAAAAGGATGTGGATGCTTTGGAGGGAGAACAGAAAAGGTTTACCAGGATATTGCCTGGTATGGGGGATTTTAGCTTGGAAGAAAGGTTGGATAGACTGGGTTTGTTTTCACTGGAACGCAGGAGGTTGAGGGGTGCCCTCATAGAAGTTTCTAAGATTATGGATGGCATCCCAATTCACGTACCCATCCAGATGCCTTTTAAATGTTGTAATTGTACCAGCCTCCACCATTTCCTCTGGCAGCTCATTCCACACATGAACCACCTTCTACTTGAAAAAAATTCCCTTAAGGTCCCTTTTAAATCCTTCCCATCTCATTCTAGACCTGTGCCCTCTAGTTCTGGACTCCCCCAATGCAGGGAAAAGACCTTCTTTATTTACCCTATCCATGTCCCTCATGATTTTATAAACATTCATAAGGTCACCCCCTCAGCCTCCAACACCCCAGGGGCTGCCATTTCCTGGTTCCCCATTATTATTTCCTCAACCTTGTTTTCTGGAGGCAAAGAAGCTCTTTCTGTCCAGCTTGATATTATTTGCAAGTTTACCCTCAAAGTTTATCTTCCCCATTATTTTTGTTCATGTTTGTCTTTTTTCACATCATGTGGTGTGTCATTGATCTTTACCACATTGCATAATTTTTTCTTTTAATTTGATGCTATCCCTAACTTCCCTGGTTGCCCCCTTCCAAGAATCCAGCATTTTCATTGGGAAATAACTTTGCTGTGAGCTATTTCCATAAATATCTGCTATTTCCTACTAGCTCAGTCTTCATTGCTTTGGAATTGCCCTTATTTAAGATTAGCACAGTTATTTCTGCGTTTCTCCCTCAAACTGAATGCTAAATTATAAAGTGTTAAGGTTACTGTTTCCTGGGGGGTCTTTTCTTCTGAGATCATTTATTCAACCAGTCTGTTTAGACATCACCAAAGAACAATACAGCAAAGGAACAGACCCTCCAACCCTCCAAGCCCACACCGACACATTTTGCCCTTCAACAATAAAACTACCTTCACTTAGAGGATCTGTATCCCTCTATTCCCTTCCTATTCATGTATTCATCAAGAATACTGCTATTGTGTCTGCTGCCACCACCTCTTCTGGTAGCATGTTCCAGGCACCCACCACCCTTTGTGTGAAAACGTTGCCTCACACATCTCTTTTAAAAACACCCCCCTCTTCTCATTTTAAGCCTGTGTCCCCTAGTAATTGACCCCCCCCCCCCCCACCCTGGGCAAAAGCCTCGTACTTTCCACTCTATCCAGCCCATTCACAATCTTAGAAACCTCTATCAGATTACCCCTCAACCTTCTGCATTCCAGTGAAAACAAATCCAGTCTATCCAACCTTTCTTCAAAGCTAAAATCTCCCATACCAGGCAACATCCTGATAAACCTTTTTTGTACTCTCTCCAAAGCATCCACAGCCTTCAAGTAGTGTGGTGACCACAACTGTACGCGATATTTCAAATGTAGCCTTACTAAAGTTCTATAAAGCTGTAGCATATCTTGCCTATTGTTATACTCAATGCCCTTTCCACTGAAGTTAAAAATTACACAACACCAGGTTATAGTCGAACAGGTTTAATTGGAAGCACACTAGCTTTCGGAGCGACGCTCCTTCATCACCTGATGAAGGAGCGTCGGTCCGAAAGCTAGTGTGCTTCCAATTAAACCTGTTGGACTATAACCTGGTGTTGTGTGATTTTTAACTTTGTACACCCCAGTCCAACACCCCTTCTGCATTCCAGTGAAAACAAATCCAGTCTATCCAACCTTTCTTCAAAGCTAAAATCCCCCATACCAGGCAACATCCTGATAAACCTTTTTTGTACTCTCTCCAAAGCATCCACATCCTTCAAGTAGTGTGGTGACCACAACTGTACGCGATATTTCAAATAGTCCACACGGTCATCCACAGACTGAGATTGAACGTTGGCCCCTAGCACTGTGAGGCAACAGTGCTAACCACTAAGCCACCATGTCACCCACTTTATGTACAGTATGTTTCTGTGCTGTATGACTCTATAACAGCAATGCACTTCCAAATCAGTGTGGTATTTGAATGAAGGTGTAGTTTTAGGTTCACTTCAATCATCCTGACCAGCGTCCTGGCAAATCATTTAACTCGGGTTATAGAGAGAGCTTTAAACTAATTAGAGGGTGAGGGTTTGGGAGAGGGGAAATCCACATCCTTCAAGTAGTGTGGTGACCACAACTGTACGTGATATTTCACCATGTCACCCACTTTATGAAGGAGCGTCGCTCCGAAAGCTAGTGCTTCCAATTAAACCTGTTGGACTATAACCTGGTGTTGTGTGATTTTTAACTTTGTACACCCCAGTCCAACACCGGCATCTCCAAATCATGACTACTTTCCAATGAAGGCATACATACCATACGCCTTTTTTACTTCCTTATCTACCTGCACTACCACCTTCAGTGATCTGTGGACCTGCACATCCAGATCTCTCTGCGTATCAATACTCCTAGGGATTTGATCCCTGGTTGGATCCCCAACTTATTGTTCAAGGAAACTGTCCTAGATACAATTGAATTCTTCTTTGCGCCCATCGCTGCAAATCTGACTATTCCAATCTGCAGGAAGACTAAAGTTGCCATATCCTCTTGCTTTGTAAGTCATCATTTCCCCTCTCCCAAACCCTCACCCTCTAATTAGTTTAAAGCTCTCTCTACAACCCGAGTTAAATGATTTGCCAGGACGCTGGTCCCAGGATGATTGAAGTGAACCTAAAACTACACCTTCATTCAAATACCACCCTGATTTGGAAGTGCATTGCTGTTATATAGTCATACAGCACAGAAACATACTGTACATAAAGTGGGTGACATGGTGGCTTAGTGTTTAGCACTGTTGCCTCACAGTGCTCGGGGCCCACGTTCAATCTCAGTCTGTGGATGACCGTGTGGACTACGTACCTTCTCCTTGTGTCTGCATGAATCTCTTCCAGGTGCTCTGGTTTCCTCCCACAGTCCAAAGAAGTGCAAGTTAAGTGGATTAGCCATGAGGAATGCAGGGTTATAGGGTGTGGGTTTGGGTGTGATGCTGTTTGGAGGGTTGGTGTGGACCTGATGGGCTGAATGGCCTGTGCCCACACTGTGGGGATTCTATGAAATGTGCTATCCGACCTGATAGTTCATGCCTATTGGCCAGTGTGATTGGTGGTGATTCTGCAGCGACAGGAATCTCTGTAATATGATAGCAACATGTTCTAAACAAACCACATCTGATGAGTTCACAGCAAATTAATAACTTTCGTAGCCCTTTACAAATAACAAGTTGCAAATTACACACAAACTCTGGAGAAGGACCATAGCTTCGAAATTTTGACTCTGTTTCATTCTCCACAGGTGCTGTGAGACCTGTTGAGTTTTTCACTCCATGTGCGAGTATAGAGCACAGGAGTAGGAAGGTGATGTTGAATTTGTACAAGACTCTGGTTAGACCTCAGCTGGAGTACCAAGCACCAGGATGGAAGCAAATAGGAGAAAGTACAGAACTAATTTACAAGAACTGTTGAAGGAATGAGAAACTTCCGTGATGAGGATAGATTAAAGAAGCAGGCGGTGTTCCCCTTTGAGAGAAGGCGGCTGAGAGGAGATTTGATCAAGGTTTCAAAATTGTGAGTGGGCTGCATCAGGGAAGAAGCTGTTCCTGCTCATAAAATAAAAAAGAATGAGAGGGCGTAGATTTAAAGAAATGTGAAAACGAAGTAAGGTTGATGTGAGAAAAAACTTTTTCAGACAGTGAGTCATTCGGGTCTGGAATCTACTGCCTGGAAATGGGGTTCATGGTGAGAGGGGAAAGATTTAAAAGGGTCCAAAGGGACACCTTTTTCACAGCGGGTGGTGCGTGTATGGCATGAGCTGCCAGAGGAAGTGGTAGAGGCTGGTACAATTACAACATTTAAAAGGCATCTGGATGGTTACATGGATAGGTAAGGTTTAGAGGGGAATGGGCCAAGTGCTGGCAAATGGGACTAAATTAACCTAGGGTGTCTGGTTGGCCTAGACAAGTTGGACTGTAGGGTATTTTCCTGTGCTGTTCAACTTTTAGGATTCTATGACTCTATGGCGGACACAGGTCAAAGAGGAATTCAAGAGAGCATTGGATGATTATTTGGATAGCAACAGTCTGCAGGCTCTGGAGAAATGGCAGAAGATTTGTACAAGGGAATAGAACTGGGTGCAGGCATGATGGGCTGAATGGCCTCCTTCTACACTGTACCAATTCTGTGATTCTCTCGCACTTTCTGATTTTATTTTATACTTGTCAATGCTGAGTCCTACATTGCGCACAGACATCTCAAACTTTCCATACAAGGATTGTGCTCTATAAGAACATAAAGAAACAACAGGAGTAGGCAATTCAGCCCCTCAGGTCTGCTCCCCCATTTAATATCTGATCTCATGCCTGATCTCAGCTCAGTCTCAACTCCACTTTTCTGCGCCTCTCTAAATCTCATAACAAATTGAAAATCTGTCCATCTTCTTTTCTCAATTTCCTCAAAATTCCCATAACCACCGGATTCTAAAGTAGACTTTTCTACACATTCACGACTCTTTGAGAGAAGTGGGAGAGAAGTGGGTTTGATCCCCTTTAAACCTGCTAGCTCATAGCCTAAAACTATGACCTATGCAGAAATTGTCATTGCTAAAAAAATAAATTTGTATTCTTTCATTTTTCTTAAGTGCATTTGTCTTCCCTTAATGTTGTTTGAGCAGGAATCTGTGGCAATGATGAAAGGTTTGAACTGGAGTATTAAATCATTAACTAGTTTTCTTTAAGGTCTCCAGGCTCCCAATGTAATCATATTGAGCCGAGAGATGTTGTATGGGATCTGTTCATAGCTCGTTCCTCACGTTCTTCAACTAGTCTCAAAGACAATCTATAATAAGGAATTCTAATAAAGAATAATAAGGAACACGTGTTCTCTTAAGCCACTGTGCAAGTACCAGAAAATCATAGAATATCTATATTGTGCAAAAAAGGGGCCATTCAGCCCATCATGTCTGCACCAAACCCCTGAAGAGCATTGCCCCCCGTCCCCACTTGACCCATCCCCATAACCCAGCATGGCGTTTTTACCGTGGATAACCCACCTAACTTGTATCCCTGGACACTAAGGGGAAATGTAGAATGGCCAATCAACCTGATCTGCATACCTTTGAACTGTGGGAGGAAACCGGAGCACCTGGAGGAAACCCACGCAGGTGCTGGGAGAATGTGCAAACTCCACACGGCCAGCCACCTGAGCAGAAGTGGAAGACCCACCCAAAGCACCAGCCACAACTGGGAGTTGAAGCACACTTTCAGGTCATGGAGTCATAGAGCCATAGAGACTGGAAATAGACCCTTCAGTTAAACTCGTCCATGCTGACCAGATATCCTAGCCTAATCTAGTCCCACTTGCCAGCAATTGGCCCATATCCCTCTAAACCCTTCCTATTCATATACCCATCTAGGTATCTTTTCATGCTGTAATTGTACTAGCCTCCACCACTTCCTCTGGCAGCTCATTCCATACATGAACCACCCACTGCGTGAAAAAGTTGCCGTTTAAGCCCCTCTCATCCTAAACCTATGCCCCCCAGTTCTGGACCCCCCCACCCTAGGGAAAAGACTGTCTATTTACCCTATCCATGCTCCTCATGATTTTATAAACCTCTATAAGGTCACCCCTCAGCCTCCAACATGCCAGAGAACACAGCCCCAGCCTATTCAAACTCTCTCTGAATCTCAAATCCTCCAATTGTGGTAACATCCTTGTAAATCTTTTCTGAACCCTTTCAAGTTTCACAACATCTTTCATAGAGAATAAAATGCAGTTCATAAAGTCATAGAGATGTACAGCATGGAAACAAACCCTTCATTTCAGCTTGTCTATTTAGGATCCGATCTTTCCCCTCTCACCTTAAACAATGGCTTCTAAGTTTGGACTCCCTTACCATGGGGAAAAGACCTTGTCTATTTGCCCTGTCCATGCTCCTCATGATTTTATAAACCTCTACAAGGTCACCCCTTAGCTTCCGACACTCCAGGGAAAACAGCCTCAGCCTATTCATCCTCTTCCTAAATCTGAAATCCTCCAACCCTGGAAACGTCCTTGTCAAGCTTTTCTGCACACTTTCAAGTTTCACACCATCCTTCCTGTAGCTCATTCCAACTGTGAAAAATCAGGGATAATGACATAGCAAGGCAAATTCGGTGGCTCAATGGTTAGCACAGCTGCCTCACAGTGCTAAGGACCCAGGTTCAATTCCCACCTCAGGCGACTGTCAGAGTTGCACATTCTCCCTGTGTCTGCACGGGATTCCTCCGGGTGCTCCGGTTTCCTCTCACAATCCAAAGATGTGCAGGTCAGATGAATTGGCCACGCTAAATTGCCCATAGTGTTCAGGGATGCCTAGGTTAGGTGCATTAGTCAGGGGCAAATATAGGGTAGGAGAATGGGTCTGGGCGGATTATTTTTCAGAGGATCGGTTTGGACTTGTTGGGCCAAAGGGCAAGTTTTCAAACTGTAGGGAATCAAATCTAATCTAATCAAAAATAAAACCACAGTTGCCAGTTACATACCACCAATCATTATCCTCCACCCCTCCTTTTAATCATCAGCAAAGTGATGGAACGTGTTGTGGACAGTTCCAGGCACTGCCTGGGTATCATTGGGTTTCTCAACTCTGGATGTCTTAGCTGCCTTGTTCCGTACATGGTCAAAGGAGTCAACTTCCAGATGTAAGTTAACAGTGATTATCTTCAGTAACATATATCTTAGACAGGGCAAACACAGGAAGGAACTTCCTGATGATCGGGGAGTCCTGGACTGGGGTCACAGTCTCAGGATATGGGGTAGTCCATTTAGGACTGAGATGAGGAGAAATATCTTCACCCAGAGACTGATAACCCCGTGGAATTCTGTAGGACAGAAAGCAGTTGAGGCCAAAACATTGTGAATGGTTTCAACGAGGCGTTAGATGTAGTCCTTCAGGCTAAAGTGATCAAAGGGTATGGAGAGAAAGTGTGAACAGGATACTGAGTTGAACGAACAACCATGATCATACTGAATTGTGGAGGAGGCTCAAAGGGCTGAATGGCCTACTCTTGCTCCTATTTTCTAACAGAAGGGGGTGTCTCTACACCACAAGGACTGAAGCAGTTCAAGAAGGCCACTAACCACCATTTCCTCAAGGAATTGGGATTAGGCAATTAATGCTGGTTTTACGAGCAATGCCCAGAGATTATGCAATATATAAATTGTGAAGTTTTAAATGGTGAAAATACCTTGTGCCAAAACTGCACTCAAGACCAAGACACAATGAGAGATGGCAATGTATGTATATTTATTTCCTCGAGCTGACAGTTTTTAATCACAGTTGTGTCAAGAGGTGAAATGACAATCTTTTAAATCCTCTGCATCATCCCTCAAAGTTGCTAATTGTCTGCTGCTTTAGCTTAGATATAACCCTGACAAGCCCTTAATTTAGCAAATCATACCTTGTGTGTATTCATGGGAAAACAGAGAAATCAAACACTACAGGAAGACTGACAAGCACTAAAGGATTTAATTAGCAGGCCTATTAAGAGAAATTACAGCTATTACCTCAGCTGCATCTGGGTAGATCTGCAAAAGTCTTCATGTCTTAGTACCATTTAGGTGACCAATTACAGGAATAAATATCACAGGCACGTCTGAAGGAGCTCATGGCTGCTTAATTTAAATGTTAATTGGCCTCGCTCATTATTGATTTACATTTGCAAATATAATTTCTGGAACCCGTGTGTTTTTACATGCCCTAATTATCTTGGGTTGGAAAGGGCCCTCGGTTGATGAAATCTCTTGGAGACCAGCAGATAACTGCAGCGAACTTTGGGACAACTCCCCTCTGATGCTGTGAAGTGGGGGAGCTATCACCTTGTCAGCCCTACAGAGATAAAGTGAGTTCCCTTGAAAGCATGACATGAATATAAAGTATGGCTGCTAAGATTTCCCAGCCAGAGATTGGAATGATCAGGATTCATTTCCAGTGGCTTCCTTGTCCACTCGCATTGAACATAAGGCAGTAGGCTCGGCCTCCCAAGCCTGCTCTCCTACTCCATAAGATGGCTGATATGCCCCAGGGCTCAACTCCACTTTCACGTCAGTTCCTCACAACTCCCAGATATTTCACAATTTTACCTACCTATTATTGAAATACTTTGAGTGAGCTAGTATCTGGGCTAGCCAATTCTCACTATGCTGAGAAGGCAAATTCTTCCATATCTCAGTGTCACAAGTGTTCCCTTATTCTGTAACTGTGTCCCCTACTTTAAGATTCCGCCACTAGTGGAAATATCTTCCAAACATCTAATCTGTTAGAAACCCTCAGAATTTTGTGATACTGGGGGCAACAGGGCAAGTTGGCAATTTTGCTGCCTTGATGACCAGGCTCCATTTTGGAAGAGGGTTGATCCCCATGCAGGCAATGGATTTCTTCATTACAAACTCACGCAAATCTCTGTTTAACTGTGGAACAAATAAAGCTGTTACCTTGGGCTCCTCCCACTATAATCTCTACCCAGCATCAGGCAGGAGACTGAGGAAATGAAGGTGGTGAAAGGGAATGAGGTGGAGGGGCGGGGGGAGAACTAGAGCAGTGGTAGCAATTATGAAGTGGAAGACAGGACTGAAGGAAATAATTTAGTCTCTCAGGACCCGGGATGATCGCAGGTTGTGCCAAAGTGTTTTGGTTAGGTGAAAGTACTTTCCAACGTAATCACACTTGAAGGTAAGAATGCAGCAGTTGATTTCTCCAAAACATAGTCCCGCACACAGCAATGTGATAAAGACCAGATAATCTCCACCTCTGTCATGTTGATTAAGGGATGTTGGTCAGGAAATCCGAGAAAACATTCCTCCTATTAACACTGCGGGATTTTCTTGCATTTACCAGAGAGTGCCTCTGTTTGAATAATCATCCGAAATGTAAGGTCTGCAACAGTGCAATATTCATAAGAACATAAGAACTAGGAGCAGGAGTAGGCCGTCTGGCCCCTCAAGCCCGCTCTGCCGTTCAATACGTTCATGGCTGATCTCTTTGTGGACTCAGCTCTCCTTACCGCTCACCATAACCCTTAATTCCTTCACTGTCCAAAAATCAGTCTATCTTTTGCTTAAAAATATTCAACAAGGTAGCTTCAACTGCTTCACTGGGCAGGGAATTCCACAGATTCGCAACTTTTTGGATGAAGAAGTTCCTCCTCAATTCAGTCCTAAAACTGCTCCCTGTTATTTTGAGGCTATGTCCCCTAGTTCTAGTTTCACCATCCAGTGGAAACAACCTCTCCACTTCTATCTTATCTATTCCCATCATAATTTTATATGTTTCTATAATATCCCCCCTCACTCTTCTAAATTCCATTGAGTTACAGTCCCTCACGCTGTGCTACGTGTGTGGGGAAAAGAGGTTTGACAACCGAGAACTGGTACTCATGTCTCTGGAATGGGAGTTGAACTCAGCATCTTTTTACTCAGAGCTGAGAGATCTACCCATTGAACCATGGCTGATAATACCAACTTACTGACTACATAGCATGGAAGAAGACCCTGTCAATATGTGGCTATTTGATATGCAACAGTTAACAATGCTGACCGAGAAGGTGTAAAACTATTGTTGATGAATTGGTATTAACCCTGACCTTATCTTTACTTTCTGAATTTTAGTTTGAAGACGAAATTATCAAAAACCTGGACCATGAAGTGGAAGGCGGTCGAGGAGATGAGGAATACAAGGATCTCTTTAAAGATATGTGAGTTCATCGGCGTAAGAACTTCTGCCTCTGTTTTAATGACATGGTGGATGTGCAAGATGGGCACAAACAGGGGAAGGAATTTGTTTCGGTCAACTTACAAGTCTGGAACTGGGATCCAAGTTTGGGTGGGCTAGCCCCCAGCAGGGGTCATTAGGTCAGTGTGAAGCCTCAGGCCTACTTAGCATTATTTCAAAGAGCTGCCCACCAGTCCTCATCTGTGTCATAGACAGTTATAGAGTCATAGAGATGTACAGCATAGAATCAGACCCTTCGGTCCAATCCGTCCATGCCGACCAGATGTCCCAACCCAATCTAGTCCCACCTACCAGCACCCGGCCCATATCCCTCCAAACTCTTCCTATTCATATACCCATCCAAATGCCTCTTAAATGTTGTAATTGTACCAGCCTCCACCACTTCCTCTGACAGCTCAT
>NC_057710.1:15431544-15450011 GCF_004010195.1 Chiloscyllium plagiosum
CTCTGTCTTCTACCTTTGAGCCAGTTCTGTATCCAAATGGCTAGTTCTCCCTGTATTCCATGAGATCTAACCTTGCTAATCAGTCTCCCATGGGGAACCTTGTTGAACGCCTTACTGAAGTCCATATAGATCACATCTACTGCTCTGCCCTCATCAATCCTCTTTGTTACTTCTTCAAAAAAACTCAATCAAGTTTGTGAGACATGATTTCCCACCCACAAAGCCAAATCAGTCCTTGACTTTCCAAATACATGTAAATTCTGTCCCTCAGGATTCCCTCCAACAACTTGCCCACCACCGATGTCAGGCTCACTGGTCTATAGTTCCTGTGGATGGTTTACTAATTTGGTAAGAATGGATGATGGGAAAGCAGCATTGCTCGTCTAGGCCTGTGTAGAAGTGGCTTGAGGGTCAGGCTGGGTCAATCAAAGATTGATCCTCAAGCCAACTCTAAGAATGCACTTGACCTTTTTCAAAAGCTTTCTCGCATAAGTCGTTGGCTATAGGCTGCTTCCATCTTCGAACAGCCTGAATTGCAGAGGTCTATGCTTCTCAATATCTCCCATGGAGAGCTTTTGGCATGAGCATGAACTAGGTGTCTGCATAAGCCAGCCTCACAGGGCCACTGAAAAATAGCCTGAAGCTCTGAGGGAAAGACCTGAAACGTTTACGCTGCTTTCTCTCTCTGCGGATGCTGCCGACCCTACTGGGATTCTCCAGCGATTTCTATTCTTGCTTTCGAAAGTTATCCTGACCCAAATATCTAGTCGCTATAATGACAGTTGCTTGTTACCTCCCACCATTCATGCATTTTGTGGCGGGCAGGCATGTCATAAGGGACAGGCTGGTGAATGAGGACGCCACACCCACCTCCTACCTCCATCCCGATTAAACTCCAAAGCGGGAAGTGGTTGGACAGGGTAGCTGATGCTGTCGATCAACTTTTTTTGTGGTCAGACTGATTCCCATCAGAATCTCATGTCACCGCTGTCTTAATCCAACAGTGGATGAGGGCATGTCATGTGTTGAATACAAGGAGCAGACTCACCTGCGAGGTTGCTCTTGGGCTCCCAGAAGGTGGGGATATTCCTCACCAATAGGCTGCCTGATCGAGGGGCATGCTGGGAAGTGCGCCCTCCTCTGCTCTTGCTGCCCATCCCCCTCAGCCTCTTCATGGCGCTATGCCACTGACATTCAGAGCCATGATGCTAGTGTCAAATTATGCAGTTCAGCTGAATGAGGAGGGATATCATAAAGACTTATAAAATTTGAACAGGACTAGACAGGGTAGATACATAATGTTCCCGATGGTGGGTGTGTCCAGAAATGGCATCACATTCTGAGGATTCTGGCTGGGCCATTTAGGATAGAGATGAGAAGACATCTCTGGGGCAGCATGGTGGCTCAGTGGTGAGCACTGCTGCCTCACAATGCCAGGGACCCAGATTCAATTCCTGCCTCAGGTGATTGTCTGTTTGGAGTTTGTATATTCTCCCTGTGTCAATGTGGGTTTCCTTGCACAAACCAAAGATGTACAGGTCAGGTGAATTGACCATGCTAAATTGTCCAGAGTATTAAGTGCGTTAGTCAGGGGTAAATATAGGGGTCTGAGTGGGTTACTCTTCGGAGGATCTGTGTGGACTTGTTGGGCCAAAGGGCCTGTTTCCACACTGGAGGGAATCTAATTTTTAAAATAATTCTTTATCCAAAGAGTGGGTGAACCTGAGGAATTCATTACTGCAGGAAGTAGTTGGTGCCAAAACGTAATATATTCAAGAGATAGATAGATATAGCACTTGGGGTGAATGGGAATCAAAGGTTATGGGAAGAAAGCAGGATTAGGCTATTGAGTTGGACAATCGGCCATGATCATGATGAATGGCAGAGCAGGCTCGAAAGGCCGAATGGCCTCCTCCTGCTCCTATCTTCTATGTTTCTTTGTAAACATCCCTCAGAGGGGATTCTTTGAGTATGGAGATTGCATATGCAAGTCCCACTCCACAATGGAGCCCAAACTTCCAGGGCTGAGATTCCAGCGAATTAATGAGGGAGCTCTGCACTTTTGGAACATGTGGTCTTTCACCTTCAGACAGCAAATCAAAGATGTCTATTCTCTCTGATGAATGTTAAAGGTCCCTTGAGACTTATATTGAAGGAGTTGGGGATGGGGGAATGAGTCATATGATCATAGTTATGGAGTCAAACAGCATGGAAACAGACCCTTTGGTCCAACCAGTCCATGCTGACCATAATCCCAAACTAAACTAGTCCCACTTGCCTACACATGGCCCATATCCCTCAAACCATCTTTATTCATGTACTTATTCAAATGCCTTTTAAACATTGTAACTGGGTCCACTTCCACACTTCTTCTGGAAGTTCATTCCACATGCGAACCACTCTCTGGGTAAAAAGATTGCCCCTCATGTCTCTTTTAAATCTGTTCCCTCTCACCTTAATAATATGTCCCCTAGTCTTGAAATCCCCACTTGAGAGAAAAGACACCTGCCATTCACCTTAACTATACCTTTCACAATTTTATAAACCTCTATGAAGATAACTTTCAACTCCCATGCTGCAGTGAAAAATGTCCCAGCCTATCCAGCCTCTCCTTATAACTCAAACCCTCACATCCATCGGCATTTTTGTAAATCTTTTCTGAACCTTCTCCAGCTTAGTAAAATCCTTCCCATCACAGGGCAACCAGAACTATGCACATTACCCCGGAAAAGGCCTCACCATAGGTCTTGTACAACCGCCTATCCAGCCTCTCCTTATAACTCAAACCCTCACATCTGGCAGCATTTTTGTAAATCTTTTCTGAACCTTCTCCAGCTTAGTAAAATCCTTCCCATAACAGGGCAACCAGAACTATGCACATTACCCTGGAAAAGGCCTCACCATAGGTCTTGTACAACCTCAACATGATGTCCCAACTCCTATCCTCAAAGGTCTGAACCATGAAGGCAAGTGTGCTAAATGCCTTCTTTATCACCCTGTCTGCATATGATGCAAACTTCAAAGAACTATGTGCCTGCACCTCTTGGTCTCTGTGTTCTACAACACTACTCAAAGCCCTACCTTTATTGAGGAAGTCCTGTCCTTGTATGTTTTACCAAAATGCAATACCTCATATTTATCCAAATTAAACTCCATCTGCCACTCCTCAGTCCAGTGACACAATTGATCAAGATCTCTTTGTAATCTTAGATATCCTTCTTCACTGTCCACTACATCATCAATTTTAGTGTCATCCGCAAACTTACTAACCATGCTTTTCATACTCTGATTGAGATAATTTATATCAATGACAGAGCAAAGTGGACCCAGCACCGATCCCTGTGGAACACCGTTGGTAACAAGCCTCCAATCCAAAAAACGCCACTCTCTCTCCTGCCTTCGCATATACTCACTCATGTGACTTGGATGTCAGTGGCTGGGCTAGCATGTATTGCCCATCATTCATTGCCCCTCGAGAAGGTGGTAGTGAGCTGCCTTCTTGAACCACTGCTGTCTATGTGCTGTAGGTCGACCCACAATGCCCTTAGGGAGGGAATTCCAGGATTCTGACCCAATATTTATCCTGTACTCAGTATCACAAGAAACAGATCATCTGGCATTATGGTGCTGCCATTTTGTGACAGGACATTTTCCTTCATTCTCATTGGCAGGAAAGCACTTTTGAATATCCGGAGGTCATGAGAGGTGGTAAATAAGTGGAAGTCTTTCTTTTAAAAGATCTGGTTGGAAATCGCTCCACTATCTGCTTGTTGGATACATAAATCCCCAGTCTGTATGAGATGTAATGTCATTGCTATTAAGAATGCAGTCCTGTCATTGTTTCTGTCCCCTTATTAATGCTATTTTGACAGGTATATATAAATAATGATTAAAAACGTTTCCACTGGAGTGAAGATTTTTAATGAAGTAGTTTTGCTGTTCTGAAGAGGATTCTTTTTCAATTTTCAAAGGAAATTAACCTTCAGTGTAATTTTATATCATTGCGGCAAGCCTGATAGTGCTTGGCTTGACAATGTTTTCTTACCACATTGGAGATCCTTTTGTTACTGAACAGCTTGATGGAGGTAGACTTTACACTGGGACATGAGTTGGGCTATTTAGCCCCTTAAGCTAGACAGTCATTCAGTTATATAATAGCTGAGCTGGGCCTCAGCTTTATTTACTTGGTTTAGCTCCAAATCCCTCTATACACTTATCGAACAAAAATCTGTCGATCTCAGTCAGCTCCAGATTTCCTGCTAGTTTTTTCTGTTTAAAAACAAGTTCTCTGATTCCACTCTTTGATGCTTTCATTACAGTTTAAGGCTATAGTTTTGCATTCCCCAAACAGCGACAATAATATGTTTGTATCAACCCTTCCCAATGATTTGAAACACCAGATGCGGTCACTCCTTTTAAACCCAAATTGAAAATGTGCTAACTAAAAGTTCTCCCGTTACAAAAGATCAATCAGAATGCTAAATCCATTCTACCTTTGGATCACATGCATTTGGATTTGGCTCCGTTCGTAACGCAACACTTGTCGCCTCCTCAACCCCCCAAAAAAGTCTTAGAAGTCGCAAATCACTTGCTTAAGCAATGTTCCCCCACCTTCAACAACAGTTTGCATTTTTATAGCATCTTTAACACATCATATTGTGTATTACTGAAAAACACACACATTTTGTCGAGGCACTCTTCAGGCGATTTGCAAGAGTACCAATTCCAAAAGGAAACTAACATCTGTACTGCATGGGAGGAGAGTTCTGACTGGTTGGCAAGTGACTCTGATTGGACCTAGTGTTGTCATGGAGAAAATACCCATTGATGCAGATTGACAGTTAAAATAAAGCCAGGCTTTGTTTATGTTTTAAACCAGGCAGGTTGACTTGGCTTGGTTAGAACCATTCTATGCCAGTGTCTGTGTTCTACTTGAGACTCTTTCAACTCTACTTCCTCTTTCTATGTCAGTCTATTGGGGGCAGCATGGTTGCTCAGTGGTTAGCACTGCTACCTCACAGCACCAGGGACACGGGTTCGATTCCCAATTCGAGTGACTATCCGTGTGGACTTTGCGTATTTCCCCTGTGTCTGTGTGAGTTTCCTACCACAGTCCAAAGATGTGAAAGTTAGGTGGGCTGGCCATGGTAAATTTCCCCATCATGTCCAGAGATGTGCAGGCTAGGTGAGTTAACCATGGGAACTGCAGAGGAGGGGTAGTGGGGAAGGGCCTGGGTATGATGCTCTTTAGAGGGTCAGTATGGACTCGATGGGAGAATGACCTGCTCCCACGCTGTAGTATTCTATATCCTTCTGTTTCTTTCTCCCTCCAACACATAACGTGGCACAGTGGTTAGCACTGCTGCCTCACAGCGCCAGAGACCCGGGTTCAATTCCCGCCTCAGGCGGCTGACTGTGTGGAGTTTGCACTTTCTCCCCGTGTCTGCGTGGGTTTCCTCCGGGTGCTCCGGTTTCCTCCCACA
Organism: Chiloscyllium plagiosum; assembly: GCF_004010195.1. Taxonomy (NCBI): domain Eukaryota; kingdom Metazoa; phylum Chordata; class Chondrichthyes; order Orectolobiformes; family Hemiscylliidae; genus Chiloscyllium; species Chiloscyllium plagiosum. Next base: position 15,437,028 of record NC_057710.1, read on the forward strand.
TTCCAAAAAATGTGCAGGTTAGGTGAATTGGCCAAGCTAAATTGACCCTAGTGTCGGGTAAGGGATAAATGTAGGGGTATGGGTGGGTTGCGCTTCGGCGGGTCGGTGTGGACCTGTTGGGCCGAAGGGCCTGTTTCCACACTGTAACGTAATCTAATCTAAAATAACCAGCTTTCCTTTAACTGCAGAGCTGAAAATGTGTTGCTGGAGAAGCGCAGCAGGTCAGGCAGCATCCAGGGAACAGGAGAATCGACGTTTCGGGCATAAGCCCTTCTTCAGGACACGAAGCGTCGATTCTCCTGTTCCCTGGATGCTGCCTGACCTGCTGCGCTTCTCCAGCAACACATTTTCAGCTCTGATCTCCAGCATCTGCAGACCTCACTTTCTCCCTTTAACTGCATCCATGTTATGCACCTCAATTACTTTATGTTGCGCCAAAAGAGTTCATAAAAGATTTACAAGGATGTTGCCAGAGTTGGAGTGTTTGAGATATATAGAGAGGCTGAATAGAATGGGGCTATTTTCCCTGGAGCAATGGAGGCTGAGGGGTGATGTGAGACAGGTTTATAAAATCATGAGGGGCATGGATAGGGTAAATAGAAAAGATGTTTTCTCTAGGGTAGGAGAGTCCAAAACCAGAGGACGTAGGTTTGAGGTGAGAAGGGAAATGTTTAAAAGAGCCAAAAGGGATAACTTTTTCATGCAGAAGGTCGTGCGTGTGTGGAATGAGCTGCTAGGTGAGGTAGCAGAGGCTGGTTTACAACATTTCAAAGGCATCTGGATGTGTACATAAACAGGAAGGGTTCAGAGGGATATAGGCCAAGTGCTGGCAAATGGGACCAGATTAGGTTAGGACATCTGTTCGGCACAGACGAATTGGACCAAGGGGTCTGTTTCCATGTTGTACATCTCTATGACTGTATGATTCTAGGTTGCACCATCCAACCAGTCTCTGGGGATAGACGCTTTAGCTAAGTTGCCTCTTGGGTTTTTTTTAATAATTACGGTATGATAACAGCACCAATTTTTGGAGGTCCTCAGAAACAGAAACATTTTCTTAATGTTAATTCATCACGATGCCAGCTCCAGCTAAGTTTAAACATCCTTCACTACCTTTCTTTGAGGTTACAGTGCTTGCCCTTTTCTTATATAGCTAGTATGTTAGCAGATTCCTGTTAAATCCAAGCGAATTTTGAGGTAAGCTCTCTTGTCAGTGGTACCATTTTGCTTGTCCTCTATTAGATTAGATTAGATTACATTACATTACAGTATGGAAACAGGCCCTTCGGCCCAACAAGTCCACACCGACCCGCCGAAGCGCAACCCACCCATATCCCTACATTTACCCCTATACGTAACACTACGGGCAATATAGCATGGCCAATTCACCTGATCTGCACATTTTTGGACTGTGGGAGGAAACCGGAGCACCCGGAGGAAACCCATGCAGACACGGGGAGAACGTGCAAACTCCACACAGTCCGTCGCCTGAGGCGGGAATTGAACCCGGGTTTCTGGCGCTGTGAGGCAACAGTGCTAACCACTGTGCCACCGCGCCGCCCATCTGCTCTATCCCCCACTTCCAATCCAGTCTAATTCAATTTGGCAGTGCAGACTTGATGGACCAAATGGCCTCTTCTGTATTGCGTGATAATGACAACCTATGCTACCCCACCGTATCCCAAGGTCTGTAAATACTTGGAGAAATTGGAGTATAGGTCATGTTGCAGCTGTATAAAACGTTGGTTAGGCCACATTTGGAATATTGTGTACAATTCTGGCCCCTCTACTATTGGAAGAATGTTGTGAAATTTGAAAGGGTTCAGAATAGATTTACAAGAATGCTGCCAGAGTTGGAGGGTTTGAGCTATTGGGAGACGTTGAATAGACTGTTCTCCCTGGAGTGTTGGAGGCTGAGCGGTGACCTGATAGAGGTTTATAAAATCATGAGGGCATAGATAGTGTAAATAGACAAGGTCTTTTCCCCGGGATGGGGGAGTCCAGAATGAGAGGGCATAATTTTAGGGTAAGAGGGGAAAGATTTAAAAGAGACCTGAGGGGCGACCCTTTCACACAGAGGGTGGTGCATGTATGGAATGAGCTGCCAGAGGAAGTAGTGGAGGCTGGTACACTTACAACATTTAAAGGCATCTGGATGGGTAGATGAATAGGAAGTGTTCAGAGGGATATAGGCCGAGTGCTGGCAGGTGGGATTAGATCAGGTTAGGATATCTGGTCAGCATAGACGAGTTGAATCAAAGGGTCTGTTTCTGTGCTGTACAGCTCTGTGATTCTATGACTCCAAATTCTCACTTTATGGTGCCCCAAATGACCAATATTTTGAATGAGTTTATCGTCATTTCCCAGGAGACAGTCTGCTCTGACGTGTGATTTATTTCTTGCTGTCAATACTGTGCTTATGGTCAAGATTAGAGTGGTGCTGGAAAGGCACAGCAGATCAGGCAGCATCCGAGAAGCAGGAGAATCGACTTTTCGGGCAAAAACCCTTCATCAGGAATAATGGAATTTGAACTTGATTTAAAAAGTCTGGAATTAAGAGTTTGATGGTGATCATGAATCCATTGTCGATTGTCAAAGAAAAAACCAGTCTGGTTGACTAATGTCCTTTAGGGAAGCAAACTGCCATCCTTACCCGGTCTGGCCTATACGTGACTCCAGACCTACAGCCATCTTAACTACCTTCTGGGAAAATTCAGGATGGGCGATAAATGATGGCCGAGCCACTGAAGTCCTCATCCCATAAATGAATTAAAAAATGCCACTGTTTAGTGAGTCAATACACTTTTCAAATCTTCACTCAACCAATTTTTAAGTTAAAAATAGCACAACGCCAGGTTATAGTCCAACAGGTTTATTTGAAAGTACAAGCTTATGGAACGGTGCTGCTTCATCAGGTAGCTAGTGATGGAGCAGCGCTGTGAAGGCTAGTGCTTCCAAATAAACATGTTGGACTACAACCTGGTGTTGTGTGATTTTTAAGTTTGTCCGCCACAGTCCAACACTGGCACCTCCACATCGTGGCCAATTTTTAAGATCAGTGTTTCCTTGAATGCAGACTTGCTTCAAAGAGGCTAACAAACATTTTTGACAACTTATTTATTTCCCACAGCTGGATTCATTACCCATTTGTGACAAATAAATATTATCCAACTCATCCAAAATCATCAACCATTTATGACATGTAGCAGTCCTGTATGTTTTGAGAAACATCCAGTCATTGTACAATTCGCCCTCCCATTTATTTACTTCACAACTTGAAACATTTGATCACATTTATTATTGTCACATGTACCTCGGTACAGTGAAACATTTTATTTTGTGTGCAGTACTGGCAGATCACACCAGTGCATTAAGGTAATAGAACAGAGCGAGGGATACCATGTTACGGCTGCAGAGAGAGTTCACAAAGAGTGAGATCGACATTAAATTTAAAATTTGAGAGGTCCATTCAGAAGCCTAATAACAGCAGGTTTGAAGCTGTTCTTGAATCTATTGGTATGTGTGTTTAAGCTAACATGGCTCCTTTTATGATGTATGAAATTAATCAGCCAATATTTTGTTTCAATCAGACCCCAGCTGAGGTTCCTCCACTTATTAATGTTCCAGATCACACAGCCCAAATTGTCAAGCTCTTGGTAAGGCTAAATATATTGGCTCCCCTTTGGTATTCATTGAACAAATGCCATTCTGACTCCTTGGCATGAGTATTCCAGGCTGTGCCACACATGATGGGATATCGACCACACTCTGTTGTATTGGTTGAGCATCCCACTGCCTGGGCTCACACATAAAGTTTGTCGATATTACTGCAGTGGACACCCACAGGGAGTCATTTGTTGCAGCAGTTTCATAAAAGACATTAAGAAGCAAGAGGAACAATCATGCAATATTGGGAAAGAAGAAACAAAACAGAATAGGAACTCTTAAGCTGACTTAAATTAGAAAGGCTGATGTTTGCTAAAGAAAGTTCTGCTTAAACATTGACAAAAAAATGAAGCATTAGAAGGACCGAGGTACTTATTAATGGGTTGGAATAGGGCTTCAAACAGAGCACAAAGGGTCCAGCGGGGAAAGAAAGAATGAAGGTTAAGGGCTGGAGACACTGAAAGATTTAGGTTACTAGTAAACTGGCGGGTTGCATTTTTCTAGCTTCTGTATTGGATTGGATAAGATGATATTGATTCAGTATAATAGATTTCGACCACTTCTGCATCACTCACTAATCATCTCCCAGGTTTCTTTCCAGTGCCAACAGATTTGCTCATCCTTGTATGTAGTTAGCCTTCCTGCCTCTCTGGTCATTAACGTTCTTGTGTGGTGAGTTTAATAACTCATACACAACCCTGTTAGACTGTCTGATTCCCTCGTAGCAATGTACATGAAAACTGACCTGAGACTTAAACTTGTAACAATATTGAATGCAACTTGCAAGCCTTTGGCAGACTGCGACATTTCACGTCTCTGCCTTTAATGGCACAAAGTCATGAAAGGTCCACTTAAAAACATAAGAAACAGAAGCCAAAGAAAATTACGACTGATGTTCGACTTCAAATCCATTTTCCCATTCTCTCACTGCCTGCCCTGATCCACTTAAAACCTAGCAATCTCAGGCTTTCTTAAGTAACATTCACACCCCACAAGGTGTAGGTCTTTATCTTTTAAAATTCACTCATGAGATGTGGGTATATTGTTCTTGCTTCATTGCCCCTGAGAAGCTGGTTATAGGCTGCCTTCTTGACAAGTGACCTCCATGACTTTGTAGGTAGGCCCAGAATGCTATTAGGGATGGAGGAGCCATCTTCAACAAGAGAGAATCTAATCATTATCTTTTGACATTGCTGTCACTGAGTTCTCCAATATGAATGCTCTGGGGCTTATCACTGCCCAGGATCTGAACTGGACTCACCACAAAAACACTGTGACTGCAAGAGCAGGTCAGAGGCTAGGAATCCTGCAATGAGTAACTCACTTCCTGACTTCCTGACAAGGAATACTTGCCTGGTTGAGTACAGCTCTAATGACACTCAAGAAGCTTAACACCATCCAGGGTAAAGCAGCCCAAGCGATTGACACTGCATCCACAAACAAGCATTCCCTCCACCATCAATATCTCGAGGAGAAGCCAAGTGTGTCCTACCATAATTAACCAAAAATCCTTAGGCAGCATCTTCCAAAACCCATGAGCACTTCCATGAGGAAATCAAGGGCAGCAGATACATGGGAGCATTACCACCTGCAAGATCCCATCCAAGTCACTCATCCTGACTTGGAATTTTATCACAATTCCTTCAGTGTCACTGGGTCAAAAGTTTGGAACTCGCTCACGAACACTTGGCTACTTTAAACATTATGAGAAAGTGACCACTGTAGATGCTGGAGATCAGAGTCTAAGAGTGTGGCTCAGTTGCTACCTGACATGCTGTGCTTTTCCAGTGACAAACACTTCAACTATTTTAAGCATTACCTTGATCTCATTCTTTCCGATGAACCTTTACTCAGTAAGTAAGTTGGAAAGACTCATGATACTGGGATTTTCCTTAGAGCAGGCAAGTTTAAAGGAACAAACAGCAGAGGTTTCTAAATCACAGACAGTTTAGAAAGAGTGGAGAGGGAGAAATTATTACAGATGGGAGTCTCTGACACTAATTGAAGATAATAGGCAAAAGAACAGCTGATGAGGAGACATTTACTTAAAGCAGTGTTTTGGAAAGAACCAGCTGAAATGGGTGGTGGAAGCAGATTTAATGGGAACTGTCAAAAGTAATTAGATAAATACTTGAAAAGGAGAAAATTTCAGAGTTCTGGGAAAAGAGCAGAGGAGTGTGGGAATAATTTAGTAGGCTTTTCCAAGTGTTGATACAGATTCATTGGCTAAATGGCTCCTGCTGTGTTCTGAGTGCTTATGTCATCAGGTTTATTAAGAAAGCAAATATAGAATGCTTTACAAGCTCAGATATTGGCTCAGCTATAAACTCACAGCTACAACTTTGATGGCATGTTTCTCTTTGTACATTGGGAATACAAATGCCATCAAAGCCAAGCCTGGCGTGAGCCAATGCATTCAAAAACAGAACATGCTGCAAACATAGCACAGGCTAGTCAGCTCTGTTAAAAGATGGGCAAAATTGCTGAGCTCGGCGATATTAAAAATTCTCATCCTAAGGTACAAATCCCCCACCTCTTCCATTGGTCTGTCCATCCAGAACCTCTGAAGATCTGTGACCACCATTAAGCTAACAAAACTCAGAGGTCTGTGCATTCCTCCAACCCTGGCCTTTGCACGTCCTCACATTTCAATTCGTCACCAGATAACATCAACTCACAGAGAAGGAGGCTATTTGGCCTCTTGTATTCATGTCAGCTCTTTAAAAATAAGTAGTCCCACTATCCCTTGCTACTTCCCCAGACCCTCGCAGTTTCCTCCTTTCCAAGTATTTATTGCATTACTTTTGAAAGTTCTAATGAAATGCACTTCCAATGCCCATTCAGGCAGTTCTTCCGAAGCCATAACAACTGAGTTGCAAATGTGACCGCCCACTTCCAACTGTATTATCTGTGCACAGCCCAGACTACCACGGAAGCCAACCTTATCTATGGACTCCACTTACACTTCTTGTTGCCATGGAAAGGCTGCCAACATCATCAAAGACCCTTCCCAACCCGGTAACACTCACTTCCAATCTCTTCCGTCAAGCAGAAGATACAGAAGCTTGAACACACGCACCAACAGATTCAAGAACAGCTTCTTCCCTGCCATTATTAGACCGATGAATGGACTCTCTATAATTTCAAATAATGTTGATTGTGTTCATGTTGATCTTGCTTTGCACACCTCCTGTGCTGTGTACCTGTGTACCTTGCTCTGTCTAAACACTACATGATCTGTACACTCTTGTCTGCTATGATCTGCCTATACTGCTCACAAAACAAAATTTTTCACTGTACTTAAATACATCGGACAACAATACCTCAAATCTAATACAATATGGACAGGGAATGTTTGCGCTTAGACGAGCTTTGAACTTGGCTGGCCTTTAATTGTTCATTTACGTGTGGAGGGTGGGCTGCCCATTGTATTGAATTTGATGTCCACCCACCTTCCGTATTGTGGGGCTAATTTCGGAAATGGATGAGAAGCTGATGGGCTGTACGCCAAAACTATTTTACCTCACCCACTGAAAATATGCGCAACTGGCACATGTAATATCCAGCCTGTGACCTTAACTCTATAAAACACACAAAATAAATTAGGATAGGTCAATTTTTGTCTGATGTCACCTTTGTGAAGTACCTCAGGATGCTTTGGGCATGTTAAAGATGTTAATTTAATGCAAGTTCTTCATATTGAAGAAACCCTGTTCTCAGCATTCATTGGATCTCTCAAGGTGGCTCGGTGGTTAGTACTGCTGCCTCACAGTGCCAGGGACCCAAGTTTGATTCCAGCCTCGGGTGACTGTCTGTGTGGAGTTTGCACATTCTCTCTGTGTTTGTGTGGGTTTCCTCCCACAATCCAAAGATGTGCAGGTTAGGTGGATTAGATTAGATTCCCTACAGTATGGAAACAGGCCCTTCGGCCCAACAAATCCACACCGACCCTCCGAAGAGCCACCCACCCAGACCCATTCCCCTACATTCACCCCTGACTAATACGGGCAAGTTAGAATGGTCAATTCACCTAACTTGCACATCTTTGGACTGTGGGAGGAAACCGGAGCACCCGGAGGAAACCCACACAGACACAGGGAGAATGTGCAAACTCCACACAGACAGTTGCCTGTTCGGGAATTGAACCCGGGTCTCTGGCGCTGTGAGGCAGCAGTGCTAACCACTGTGCCACCATGCCGCCCTTATTTCTGGATTATTGTTGTATTTATGGCAGGATTTGAACTCAGGACCCCAGAACGTGACCTGGGTTTCTGGATTAATAGATCAGCGATAATGCCATTGCCTCGTGTGTGTAAAAAAAAGACCCCAAGAAGAACTAAGAATTGGAGCAGTTTAGCATATGACCATCCTTGCTGAGTTATGGGTTTTGAATCTCATCCAATGGCCTCCCTTTGTCTCAGAAGTGGAGAGGTAAGTGGGCAAGTTATGTATTGATTCCTCAGAAAAACATGCAATTACCAACTTCTCTTTTTTTTGAAATTCAGCCTATTGAAACATTGCAAAAAACACCACTATCTGGAAAAGCAAGGTGAAATGTTTGTTACCTTGGTAACTGGCCTGCTGGAAAGGCTGCTGGACTACAGGACTGTAATGAATGATGAAAACCAGGCCCACAGCATGAGCTGCACCGTAAACCTGTTGGTAAGTGACTAAACACATTGTTGAGTTAAATCTGAATCAGCACTCTTCAGCTGAAAGGCTTTCATAGTGAGGAAGGAAGTTACTTGTCTGCACAGTACTTACACAAGAGATTGCTCTTTAAAGATATAGTTACTGCATCACAAGATAGCTACAGATAAAAGTAATCAATTTGCCATCTTTGGAATATGCCAAAATACTGGATTAGTCATTCGGTAAACTTGACAATGATCTGGAGATATGTATTCAAATCTCAGCAAAGCAACTAGGGATTTAAATTCTGTAGCACTTTCGAAAGACTGTAATGTTTCACTTTTAGCTTATTTCTTTATTTTTAACGCTAGGAATTACTATAATGTTCCCTTTTAATTTTTTAGTTTCTTTCTACCTGGTTCTTATGATTCTGTACCAAGGTACTTGTATCTAAGATGGGGCTTTGTGTGGCGACATGATACACTTTTCACTATACTTCAGTACTTTTGTACTTGAGTATACATGACAATAAAAATCTAAATCTAAATAAATCAGTTTTTATTCTCCTGACATCCTTGCTTCTGCGGAAGAGGCAGACAAACCCCTTTCTTCAGTGAACTAAAGACGCCATTCCGTGAGACACAGGTTCTTCCACAAGTGCTGCACATGAGGCTGACAAATGTTCGGCACATCATGGGCCGAAGGGCCTGTTCTGTGCTGTATTGTTCTATGTTCTAAGTCTTGGTGCGGGCTTGACATTGGATTTGCTGTTGTTCATTTGTTGCCAAGCCTCTGTAGCCACTAGTCATCATGGTGACTCACTCTGACCCCATCAGCTGATGATCTCACAGGCAGCAATCAATCTTTAGGACCTTTATGTCCTTGCAAACCTCCTGAAAGCAGAGCTTATCGTTGTTCTTAAACTGGACAAAACATCATATAAAGAATTTCAGGGAGCACTAGGATGGAATACGGTACTCTTAACGGTTCCAAAATCTCCTTCATCTTAAGTACAGGAATGATGGTAGAGACTTCAACCCCATATTTAGAAATCACTTGGATTTGCATATAAAGTCATGGAACTGACTGGAAAGTAGGACTTACTTCGACTGATACATGACTGGCCTTCGCTGAGCTCTTAATATTGCTTCCAAGTCTTTATATTTGATACCTGATTTGTAAAATGTTGAAATTTAACATTTTGTCTTTTTATTTCGGAACACCAAGACCTAAATTTGATTTGCTTTGATTTTATTATTGTCACATACTGAGGTACAGTGAAAAATATTGCGTTATGGGCTGACCAAGCAAATCATACCTTACATGAGTACATCAGGGTAATAGAACAGAATGTAGAATATAATGTTACAGCTCCAGAGAAAGATCAGTTCTGATATATGAGATGTCCATTCATAAGTCTGATAATAGCTGGGAAGAAGCTGTTCTTGAATCTGTTGGTACATGGTTTCAAATTTTTGTATCTTCTGCCCGATGGAAGAGGATGGAAGAGAAAGTAGGCAGGGAGGGGTCATTTCCTACTGCCTTGGGAGTAATCAATGTAGATAGAACCAGGGGATGGAAGGCTGGTTTACCTGATGAACTGGGCTGTGTTCACAACTCTTTGTAATTTCTCGCGATTTTGGGCAGAGCAGTTCCCATACCAAGCCATGATGTATGTGGATAGGATGCTTTCTATGGTGCACCTACAAAAGTTGGTAAGAGTCATTGTGGACATGCTGAATTTCCTTAGCCTCCTGAGGAAGTAGAGGTGTTGTGTGTTTTCTTGATGTAGCAGTAGTGGCATTGCCACTTGAAGAATTCCTTTTTGCCTAAATTAGCAAATCCCTTTATTTATATTAGAATAGTAAACAGTTTAGTTTGCTGCAGGATTCCCTCTTCCAGGACACTGCCTGCTGAATCATTTATTTTTGCCAACCATTAATAAAACAGTTTAGGTTGGATGAATCACCCTGACATTTATTGCTTATTATCATATTTGTTCTGTGAGCCTTTTTCTAATTACAATTAAAAATGATTCATTTTAAATATTTAGCTGAAGTTTGTGCTCATTAAGTTGAGACATGCCAATGGTAAGGAGTGGAAAGAGAGGGAGAAAGGGGGAGAGAAAGATTAAGAACAAAGAACAAAGAAAATTACAGCACAAAGACAGGCCCTTTGCCCTCCAAGCCTGTGGTGATCCAAATCCTTTATCCAAACCTTTTGCCTATTTTCTATAGGTCTGTATCCCTCTGCTCCCTGCCCATTCATGTATCTGTCTAGGTACATCTTAAGTAACGCTATCATGCCCACCGCTACCACCTCCGCTAGCAACACCTAAAGAACTTTCCATATATATCTCCCTTAAACTTTACCCCTCTCACCTTGAACTTGTGACCCCTAGTAATTGAGTCCCCCACTCCGGGAAAAACCTTCTTGCTATCCACCTGTCTATACCTCTCATGATTTTGTAGACTTCAATCAGGTTCCCTCCTCAACCATTGTCTTTCTAATAAAAATAATCCTAATCTACTCAACCTTTCTTCATAGCTAGTGCCCTCCATACCAGGCAACATCCTGGTGAACCTCCTCTGCACTGTCTCCAAAGTTTCCACATCCTTTTGGTAATGTGGTGACCAGAACTGTATGTAGCGACGCAGTTAACAATAACACCTCCATGGCAATATTTAACATTCCTGGATCACATGATTCCAAAAAAGAATTGGATCCTTTCCTGGAATGTTGGCAAGGCCAGCATTTGTTGCCCATCCCTAATTACCCTTGAACTGAGTGGCTGGCTGAGCCATGTCAATGGACACTTAAGAGTCAACCACATGGGTGGTGATTTGGAGACTCGTAGAATGCACCAGGTGAAGAAGGTGGATTTCCATCCCTAAAGAGCAGTGGGAAAATACACAAGGAGTTTTCAACAACTGATGATATTTTCAGATCACCATTACCACCAGAAGGTTTTCTAATCACAGGTTAGATGGATTGGCCATGCTAAATTGCTGGAAGTGTCCAGGGATGTGCAAGTTAAGTGGATTAGCCATGGAAATGCAGGGATACAGGGATAGCGTAGGGGTGTGTGTCTGGGTGGGCTGCTCTACAAAGGGTCAATATGGACTCAATGGATTGAATGGCCTGCTTCCACATTGTAGGGATCCTATGATAATCCTGACTCTTATGAAATGAAGTGATATCCTGACAGTTTCCCAGCAATGATTTGAGCCTGGTATTATTGTCGATGCTCGTATTAATAATTCCATTGTTATGACCATTACCTTGAGGAGTTAAACACTTACTATAGGAAAGAGGTTTCGAAGTCTGAAAAGGTTCAGAAATGATTTACAAGGATGTTGCCATGGTTGGAGAGTTTAAGTTATAGGGACAGGCTGAATAAACTGGGGCTATTTTCGCTGGAGCACTGGAGACTGAGCGGTGATTTTATAAAATCATGAGGGGCATAGATCGGGTGAATAGACAAGGTCTTTTCCCAGGATAGGAGTCCAAAGCCAGAGAGCAGAGGCTTTATGTGAAAAGGGAAAAATTTAAAATAGACCTAAGTGGGCACACAGAGGCTGGTGTGTGTCAGAGGAAGTTGTGGAGGCTGATACAATTGCAACATTTAAATAGACATATGGATGGGTGCATGAACAGGAAGGTTTTAGAGGGATAAGGGCCAAATGCCAGCAAATGGGACAAGATATCTGGTCAGCATGGACAAGTTAGACCAAAGAGTCTGTTTCTGTGTTGTACAGCTCGATGGTTGATCTCTATCAAGCCTTGACATGATTCCAGATTCATTTAACACCCTCACTCAAGAAAAGTCTATGAAGGAAAGGATTCTGGCTAATCCAAGATGGAGGATGGGAAAAATTTCTGGCTATAAGAGCTGCTCCTTTTTTTGAGGTATTTTAGTTGCTGGAGGTGATTTCCTCGAATTCCAGGAGCAGCAATTACTGTTTTATATGCTGTTGCATTGTTTTGGAACTTTGGAAAAAAAAGTCAAAACAACAGCAGTTTTAAAAGGGAGAAGAGCAGGCAAAGGAAGCATATGGTGAGGACAGTGCAGGAGAGAGAGAGAGAGAACACCTGCACAGTTACTGCCTTTGCTGTTTTTGAATTCGTGTGTCGCTGGACATCGGAGTGCATCTGGGAAAATTAACAAACAGTGAATTTCACAACTAACCTTGGAGGAACTGGCTTGGGCGAAGTTCACAACACAGAATAGATAAGTTAATTGTTGTTTTAAGTACTAGATTGGGTTGGGATATCTGGTTGGCAAGGACAGGTTGGATCGAAGGGTCTATTTCCATGCTGTACATCTCTGTGACTCTATGACTCTATAAGTCTGTCCAAGAGAAAGGCTGTATTAGTGAGTACAGTGGACTCTTTCTTGATTATATGTTTTTGGAGATAAGTCTCTTGATTAAACTTAAAATATCAGCCATAGCTCTTAATTTAACCTGGTGCAGTGTTTTGTAGAGGAATAAAACGGTGTTATTTTCTGGGTCTGTAGATTGTGAAGGGTTGTTTTCTGACTGGAGGCCTGTGACCAGTGGAGTGCCACAAGGATCAGTGCTGGGTCCTCTACTTTTTGTCATTTACATAAATGATTTGGATGCGAGCATAAGAGGTACAGTTAGTAAGTTTGCAGATGACACCAAAATTGGAGGTGTAGTGGAC
>NC_057710.1:15451162-15469183 GCF_004010195.1 Chiloscyllium plagiosum
CTGCCAGAGGAAGTGGTGGAGGCTAGTACAATTGCAACATTTAAGAGGCATTTGGATGGGTATATGAATGGGAAGGATTTAGAGGGATATGGGCCGGGTGCTGGCAGGTGGGACTAGATTGGGTTGGGATATCTGGTCAACGTGGACAGGTTGGACCGAAGGGTCTGTTTCCGTGCTGTACATCTCTATGACTCTATGACTCTAATTGCATTTTGCAAGTTTTCAAATTCCAGTTTAAACAGCTGCCTCAGAAAGCAGCTGCAAAATGGTTAAAATTGTGGAGGCTTTTTCTGAAAGTATTCCTTCAGTATGGCTGGCCAAGTTGCTTTATCTGTAGCTGGCCTGGGCTAAGGAACAATGCCAAATTCCTTCCACAGAGTAATAAAATCCCTACAGTGTGGAGGCAGGCCATTTGGCCCAAGTCCACTCCGATCCTTCGAAGACCCATTCCCCTACTCTATATTTCCCCCTGACTAATGCACCTAACCGACATATCCCTGAACACTATGGGCAATTTAGCATGGCCAATTCACCTAATCTACACATCTTTGGACAGTGGGAGGAAACCAGAGCACCTGGAGGAAACCCATGTAGGCATGTAAAGAATGTACAATCTCCACACAGACAGTCACCTCAGGCTGGAACCGAGCGTGGGTCCCTAGTGCTGTAAGGCAGTAGTGCTAACCACTGAGCCACCGTGCCGCCCCTAAGATTCCCTTGAAGATCAGAATTAAATGAGTTGGGCGACTACGAAAAATTGACAGATACATGTTGTTCTTTGTTTACTTTACAGACTTACAATTTTGAGAAATATTCTTGCCTCAATTAAATTTTTTATTCTCCCCAAACAGCTTCGATAGTGGCATCTACTCAACAATGTGGAAATTGCATTGATATGTCCTGTATACAAGAAAAAAGCTCAAATCTAATCCTTCACACCAGTCCAGTTGATTATCAGCTAAGGGTTGGAATTTGTGAGCTTTGAGAAGATTTATTGCTCAGTTTGTGGTTCTGGGTGTAGGTTTGCTCACTGAGGTGGAAGGTTCATTTTCAGACGTTTCGTCACCATATTAGGTAATATCTTCAATGAGGCTCGTCCGGTGACAAAATGTCTGAAAATGAACCTTCCAACTCAGTGAGCAAACCCACATCCATAAAGGATGGAATATTTAGTTGACAGTGCTATGAAATCAAACTTATTCAAATGACCTGTTCTCTGACACTCAGTTTAGGTTATGCCAGGGCACTCATTCCAGACCTCATCACAGTCCTGGTCCAACCATGGACAAAAGAGCTAAGGGATAGAAGTGAGCTAAGTGTGACTACCCTTGACATCAGTGCAGCATTTAACCAAGTTCATTTCACATAAAGAACGCACATTATTATCCCACCAATCCCTATGTGTAATGGGTAGATTCAAATTTAAAAGAACAACATAAAAAGCATACGATGCTATGTAAGTGCGGCCTCTTGGATGTGTTAAGAACACTTTCTATCACTTTTCTGACAATCAAGAAGAGGCTGCAAAATAAAGCTGGAGAATTAGATGGATATGTGGGCCATTTGGCCCTTCAGTGGTGCTATAACCTTTATGTACAGGACATATACGGCAATTTTCCACATGGTCAGGTAAACACCACTTTCATAGGTGCAGTTGACTCAGCTTGGCTAGGGACATGGCTAGTTCAGGAGCACATGACTTTTGCGTTTTTGCAGGGTATGGTCAAGGTCCATAGCTTTTGCTGTGGTGGTGTAAAGCCACAAAATAATGGGATTTGGGAGTCCTCATCCATTAATCCATGTGACCAGATCTAGGCACTGCACCTGAGGAAGGATAGTTTGGCCCTGGAGGGGGTTCAAACATGTTTGCAATGATGTTACCTGGAATTCAGGAGTTCTGAGAAAAGATGAGACCAGTTAGACCTTTGTCCTTGAGAATCTGCACCTGATAAAGCTTGCGTGATTTCAAATAAACCTGTTGGACTATAATCTGGTGTCGTGTGACTGCTGACCTAGAATTTTGAAGGTTAGGGTGTGATTTGATCAAGGTCTTCAGGACATTAACAAGGAAAGACAGGTGGATAAGGATAAACTATTTCCACTGCTTGAATACTCTGGAACCAGGGGTATATTGTAAGAAAACAACAAATGTTGGAAATCACAGTGGGTCAGGCAGTGGGGAGAGAGCAAGCTAATGTTTCGAGTCTTCATCAGAGCTGAAGTGAAGTGTGAAGGGACAGCATTTATGCTACCGTTCGGGGGATTGATGGTGGGGGTGATGGGTATAAGGTACTGATGGAAAAAAGATGTTAGTGGTTTACATTAAGGAATCAGAATGTGAGAATTGCAGAACAATGGTGTGTCTCCTGCTGGGTTGTAAAGGAGAGAAAGTGGGATGGGGTAGGGGAGGACATTATAACAAGCTAAACATTAGCTTGCTCTCTCTCCATGGATGCTGCCTGACTCACTGTGATCTCCAGCATTTGGTATTTTCAATACAGATTCCAGCATCTGCAGTTATTTGTTCCTGAGTATTCTAAGAATTAGGGCCAGGCCCTTCAGGAGAGATTTTAAAAAACACTTCTGCATCTGAAGAGCAAGGGAGGTTCAGAACTCTTAAATGGCGCTCAATGCTAGTTCAGTTGTTAAAGTTACACTATCATGAGGCAAGGGTATCAAGGGACATGGGAGGAAGGGAGCATATGGAGTTAGGTCACAGGTCAGCCAAGATCTTATAAAAAGGTTGAGCAGGGGCTGAATGGCCCACTTGTGTTCCTATGTTCCTCTGAATCAGGCCACAGCTGGAATACTGTTTTCGGTTTTGGTAGCTGATGCAAAGAAGGATATACTGGTTCAGGAGGCAGTCCGGAGAAGGTTCCTGAGGTTGAAACCAGGTATGGCGGGACTGTCTTATGAAGAGAGAGTAAGTGAGTTGGCTCAGCAGTCTTAAGAATATAGAAGAATGAAATGCAACTTTATCGACAGATACTAGATCCTGAGAGGACTTCATAGGGCAGATGCAGAAAGGTTCTGTCCACTTGTGGGTGGGTCCAGCACCAGAGGGCGAGACACACTTTGAAGACAGAGATAAGGAGGAATTCCTTCTCTGAGGGTTATGAATCTATGGAGCTCTTTACTGAAGAAGGCTGCCAAGGCTGGGTCATTGTATTCAAGGCTGAGATAGACAAATTTTTAATCAGTAAGGGAATCAAGGGTTCCGGAGAGCAAAAGCAGAAACGTGGAATTGAAGATTATCAGATCAACCATAATCTCATTGAATGGCAGAGCAGGCCAGATGGGCTGAATGGCCTGCCTGTGGATTTAATGATTCTGCTGGAATTTCAAAGCGCTGAATATTCTCTTCACAATACGCTCCATTCTGCTATAATGTAGGTTTAGTTAAACACATTCACTGTAACCCGGTTGACAAATTGGGGAGACTGTTTCTAAAGCGTGAACTTTTAAAGCGATGCATATGGATCAAGGGCAGGGCAGACATTAACTTCATTTGGCGTCTTGTTATTGGTTACAATGTGATTCGGCCTCGTTAGTTTAAATGATACTGCTATTATGCCATTTTCTTGTAACACAGGAGTGCATGAGAACAGAACTATCTCTTCATAGCAGAATTGACTGTATTTCCAAATTAGATATTAGAAAGAGCAGAGATAGCGTAAGACTGGAACCTGAATTGGAAGGGAACGAATATACTGGTAGGGAGATTTGCTGGATCAGCTTGAGAGGATTTAAACTAGTAAGGAGGGGTTTGGGACCCAGGAAGATAGTGAGAAAAGAGATCAATCTGAGACTGGTACAGTTGAGAAAGGGACTGTTGAGTTGAGTCAACAGTCAGGGCAGGCAGGGACAAGGTAAGACTAATAAATTAAACTGCACTTATTTCAATGCAAAAGGCCTAACAGGGAAGGCAGATGAACTCAGGGCATGGTTAGGGACATGGGATTGGGATATCATAGCAATTACAGAAACATGGCTCAGGGATGGACAGGACTGACAGCTTAATATTCCAGGATACAAAAGCTACAGGAAGGATAGAAAGGGAGGCAAGAGAGGAAGGGGAATGAAGTTTTTGATAAGTTATAGTATCATTGCTGCACTTAGGGAGGATATTCCTGGGAATACATCCAGGGAAGTTATTTGGGTGGAACTGAAAATTAGAAAGGGATGATCACCTTATTGGGATTGTATTATAGACCCCCTAATAGTCAGCTGGAAATTGAGAAACAAATTGTAAGGAGATTTCAGCTATCTGTAAGAATAATAGGGTGTTTTTAGATTAGATTTTTTTTTTAGATTTTAGATTTTTTAGAATATTTACAGTGTGGAAACAGGCCCTTCGGCCCAACAAGTCCACACCGACCCGCCGAAGTGCAACCCACCCATACATTTAACCCTTACCTAACACTATGGGCAATTTAGCATAGCCAATTCACCTGACCTGCACATCTTTGGACTGTGGGAGGAAACCGGAGCACCCGGAGGAAACCCACGCAGACACGGGGAGAACGTGCAAACTCCACACAGTCAGTCGCCTGAGGCGGGAATTGAACCCAGGTCTCTGGCGCTGTGAGGCAGCAGTGCTAACCACTGTGCCACCGTGCCGCCCATAAGGGTGGTTATGGTAGGGAATTTTAACTTTCCAAACATAGACTGGGACTGCCATAATGTTAAGGGTTTAGATGGGGAATTTGTTAAGAGTGTCCAAGAACATTTTCTGATTCAATATGTGGATGTACTGACCAGAAAAGGTGCAAACTTTGGCCTACTCTTGGGAAATAAGGCAGGGCAGGTGGCTGAGGTGTCAGTGGGGGAGCACTTTGGGGCCAGCGATCATAAGTCTATTAGTTTTAAAATAGTGATGGAAAAGGATAGACCAGATCTAAAAGTTGAAGTTCTAAATTGAAGGAAGGCTCATTTTGACAGTATTAGGCAAGCGCTTTCGAAAGCTGATTGGGCGCAGATGTTCATAGGTAAAGGGATGGCTGGAAAATGGGAAGCCTTCAGAAATGAGATAACAAGAGTCCATTCCTCTTAGGGTGAAAGGAAAGGCTGGTAGGTGTAGGGAATGCTAGATGATAAGAGAAATTGAGATTTGGTTAAGAAAAAGAAGGAAGCACATGTCAGGCATAGACAGGATAGATCGAGTGAATCCTTAGAAGAGTATAAAGGCAGTAGGAATGTACTTAAGAGGGAAATCAGGAGGCAGAAAGGAGAAAAGAGATAGCTGTGGCAAATAGAATTAAGGAGAATCCAAAGGGTTTTTGCAAATACATTAAGGACAAAAGGGTAACTAGGGAGAGAATGAGGCCCCTCAAAGATCAGCAAGGCAGCCTTTGTGTGGAGCCGCAGAAGATGGGGGAGACACTAAACGAGTATTTTGCATCAGTATTTACTGTACGGAAATAGATAGTGACACCTTGAAAAATGTCCATATTACAGAGGAGGTGGTGCTGGATGTCTTGAAACTCATAAAATTGATAAATCCCCAGGACCTGATCAGGTGTACCTTAAAACTCTATGGGAAGCTAGAGAAGTGATTGCTGGGCCTCTTACTAAGATATTTGTATCATCGATAGTCACAGGGGAGGTGCTGGAAGACTGGAGGTTGTCTAACGTGGTGCCACTGTTTAAGAAGGGCGGTAAAGACAAGCCAGGGAATTATAGACCGGTGAGCCTGACCTCGGTGGTGGGCAAGTTGTTGGAGGGAATCCTGAGGGACAGGATGTACATGTATTTGGAAAGGCAAGGACTGAATAGGGATAGTCAACATGGCTTTGTGCATGAAATCATGTCTCACAAACTTGATTGAGTTTTTTGAAGAAGTAACAAAGAAGATTGATGAGGGCAGAGCGGTGGACGTGATCAATCTAGACTTCAATAAAGCGTTTGAAAAGGTTCTTCATAGGAGACTGGTTAACAAGGTTAGATCTCACGGAATACAGGGAGAACTAGCCATTTGGATACAGAACTGGCTCGAAGGTAGAAGGTGGTGGTGGAGGGTTGTTTTTCAGACTGGAGGCCTGTGACCAGTGGAGTGCCACAATGATCGGTGCTGGGTCCGCAAATTGGAGGTGTAGTGGACACAGAAGAAGGTTACCTCAGCTTACAACAGGATCTTGATCAGATGGGCCAATGGGCTGTGGAATGGCAGATGGAGTTTAACTTAGATAAATGTGAGGTGCAGCATTTCAGAAAAACAAATCAGAGCAGGACTTATACACTTAGTGATAAGGTCCAAGGAAGTGTTACTGAACAAAGAGACCTTGGAGTGCAGGTTCATAGCTCCTTGAAAGTGGAGTCGCAAGTAGACAGGATATTGAAGAAGGTGTTTGATATGCTTTCCTTTATTGGTCAGAGCACTGAGTATCAGAGTTGGGAGGACATGTTGTGGCTGTACAGGATATTGGTTAGGTCACTGTTAGAATATTGCGTGCAATTCTGGTCTCCTTCATATCAGAAAGATGTTGTGAAGCTTGAAATGGTTCAGAGAAGATTTACAAGGATGTTGCTAGGGTTGGAGGATTTGAGCTCTCAGGAGATGCTGAATAGGCTGGGGCTGTTTTCCCTGCAATGTTGGAGGCTGAGGGGTGACCTAATAGAGGTTTATAAAATCATGAGGGGCATGGATAGGATAAACAGACAAGGTCTTTTCCCTGACATGGAGGAGTCCAGAACTCGAGGGCATAGGTTCAAGTTGAGAGGGGAATGGTATATAAGGGACCTAAAGGGCAACGTTTTCATGCAGAGGGTGGTGCATTTTGAATGAGCTGCCAAAGGAAATGGAGGAGGCTGATCCAATTACAGCATTTAAAAGGGATCTGAATGGGTATGTGAATAAGAAGGGTTAAGAGGAATATGGGCCACATGCAGGCAAATGGGACTAGATTAGGTTCGGATATCTGGTCAGCATGGACTAGTTGGACCGAAGGGTCTGTTTCCGTGCTATACATCTTGATGACTCTATGACTCTGTAATTGATCCCAAAACCTTTCAACGAATAGATGTTAGGCTATTTGGTCTATCATTACCTACTTTTTGCCTCCCTCCCTTTTGGAATAGCAGTGTCACATCAGCACAGAGCTGCGCATCTTACTCAAAGTGCAGTTATAGAGTCACAGAGGTGTACAGTACAGAAACAGACCCTTCACTGTAACTCATCCATGCTGACCAGATATCCGAAATTAATCTAGTCCCATTTGCCAGCATTTGGCCCATATCCCTCCAATCCCTTCCTATTCATATGCCCATCCAGATATTTTTTAAATGTTGTAATTGTATCAGCCTCCACCACTTTTTCTGGCAGCTCATTCCAAACACACACCACTCTCTGAATGAAATATTGACCCTTAGGTCCCTTTTAAATATTTCCCCTTTCACCTTAAACCTAAATCCTCTAGTTTTGGACTCCCCTACCCTGGGAGAAAGACTTTGGCAATTCATCCTATTCATGCCCCTCATGATTTTACAAACTTCTGTAAGGTTACCCCTCAGCCTCCGATACTCGAGAAAAAAGTGTCCCAACTTCTTCAGCCTTTCCCTATAGCTCAAACCCTCCAAACCTAGCAATATCCTCGTGAATCTTTTCTGCAACCTCTCAAGTTTAACAAAAGTTCTGTGGAGATGTAATATAATGTCACCATTTCTCAACTCTATCCCTCTCAAAATGGATTTTGTTCGCCACATTTATCTTGTACTGCTCTTTGACTTTTTGCGCTTGACCTAAATCTGCATTTGCCTGTTGAACAGCTGAGAAGATCTCATAGCACTATGTAAGGACATGCAAAACAGTTCCTCTCATCCAGCATTTCTTTCAGAAGCAACACAGCCAAAAGCAGATTGAGTATTAATTGGTCTCATTTGCTCTTCATGGGGTCTTGCTGTGCTCAATTGGCTGTTGCATCTTGACTACTAACACAGCAAGTCATTAAACTTCAGAATTACTTCTCGCTTGTGAATTGGTTTCAGACATGGTGATGCACTGTGTAAATGCACAAAAGAGTTGTACACTGTGAAACTAGAGATGTTTTAAACTTGTTAATTGGTTTGTCACTGTTCTTTCATTTCAAATCAGCTTTACCTCCAGATCCAACTTGTTAGAATGCCTCTCATGCCTCGCTCCTTTACTCTCTCTCTCTCACTCTCTACCTGCATTGATCTGAACTGAAATGAGCTTCTGGAAGGCTCAACACAGTTTTTGGATGCTGTCCATTTGAAACAGGAAACCTGCTGATAATTGAGCATAAATTGGCAGAATGTTGGCAATCACTGATAAGTTTAAATCAGGTCAGTCATCAGGACACAATTGAAAACCTTCAACAGGAGGTCTGAATGAGGAGCCTCACGTGTAGGTCCTGATGGTTTTATGGACCAACTCAACATCAGAGGAAACATGCAGAATAAAAAAACCGTACAGGACGGCATATTACTATGAAGAGCAAAAGTGATTGTCCCGAGTGAAGGCTGCCACTAGGTAATGGCCAATCTCCTTCATGGTCAACCAGGGTTGCCAAGATGAAGATATTGGTGAGAAGTTGTGTCTGGTGGCCAGGATTAAATGCAAGTCTTCCTGTGATATACACCACTATGTGATGTACACCACCCAGTGATATACACCTCCCTGTGATATGCACCACCATCTGATATCCACCATCTAGTGATATACATCTCCCTGTGATATATATCACCCTGTGTTATACACCACTGTATGATATATGTAATATACACCATCCTGTGTTATATACCATTCTGTGATATTCACCATCCTGTTGTATATGCCATGCCGTGGTATACTGTACTACTCCCTGATATATTACATTTGATAATACAAATACCATGTCCTCATTTATACCACATGATAATATATATATTCATATATATATTCATATATTCATATGATATTCCTGACTGTTTGTCTCATTCCCTTTCCCAACTGTACCAATCTCAGATTAGTCTCTTTCTTCACTATTTCCCTGGGTCCCACCTCCCCACCTTATTAGTTTAAATCCTCCCAAGCAGCTCAAGCAAAACTCCCTCCCAGTATATTAGTCCCCTTCCAATTCAGGTGCAATCCATCCTTCTTGTACAGTCATGTCTACCCCAGAAGAGATTCCAATGATCCAAAAATGTGAACACTTCTCCCAATCACCAGCTCGTTAGCCATGCATTCATCTGCTCTATCCTCCTATTCCTACCCTCACCAGCTTGTAGCACTGGGAGTAATCCAGATATTACTCCCCTCAAGGACCTCCTTTTTAAATTCCTGCCTATATTCACCTGTCAGAATCTCATCCTTTTCCCTCCTAGGTTATTGGTTCCAATGTGTACAATTACCTCCTCCTGCTCCTACCTCTCTGAGATATTCTTGATCCTGGCACCAGGGAGGCAACACACAATTCTGACTTCTCGCTGCCAGCTACAGAAATGTCTGTCTGTGCCTTTGACTAGAGAGTCTCCTATCACAATCGATTGCTTAGACCACAATATATACCTTATTGCATTACATTCTGTCTTAATATCAGAACCTTGGCTGTTCGTACTACATCCCCCTGAAAGTCCATCACCCCCTACATTTTCGAAAACAGCACACTTGTTTGAAATGGGGATAGCCACAGAAGACTCCTGTACTACCTGCTTACCTCTCCTACCTTTCCTGGAGTTAACCCAACTACCTGACTGTATCCGCGGCTTTTCTCCCTTCCTATAACTGCCATCCATCACACCCATAGCTCTTGTAAATTCCTCAATACCTCTAACTGTCGCTGCAACCGATCTATGCAATCTGATAGGATTTGCAACCAAGCTGAAAAATGTGTTGCTGGGAGAAGGGCTTATGCCCGAAACGTCAATTCTACTGCTCCTTGGATGCTGCCTGACCTGCTGCGCTTTTCCAGCAACACATTTTTTAGCTCTGATCTCCAGCATCTGCAGTCCTCACTTTTTCCACCGGATTTGCAACCAAACACACATACTGCAGACATAATCATCAGTAACATGGAAACTCTCCCTAAACTCCCACATCTGACAGGAAGAGCATATCACTCTACTAAAGGCCATCTTTGCTCTTTCACAATCTACAGACCAATAAAATAACACCATAATTTTGCCCTAAAAAACAGTGCTCCAGGCTAACTCAGTGGTTATGGTTTATATTTTTAAAATTTAATCAAGAGACAGATTTCAATAAAATGTCTAAAAGCAAATCTTAGCAGGACTTATACACTTAATGGGAAGTGTTCAAAGTTTGTGCGAAGATTTGTAGCTCAGGTGCTCGTTGTTGTGGTTCTGTTCACCGAGCTGGAAGTTTTTGTTGCAAACGTTTCGTCCCTTTGCTAGGCGACATCATCAGTGCTTGGGAGCCTCCTGCGAAGCGCTTCTTTGATGTTTCCTCTGGTGTTTATAGTGGTCTGTCCTTGCCACTTCCGGTTGTCAGTTTCAGCTGTCCGCTGTAGTGGTTGGTATATTGGGTCCAGGCCGATGTGTTTGTTGATGGAGTTTGTGGATGAATGCCATGACTCTAGGAATTCCCTGGCTGTTCTCTGTCTGGCTTGCCCTATAATAGTAGTGTTGTCCCAGTCTGAGTTGTTGTCTGAGCGTGGCTGTTGGTTTGTGTGCCGTTATGAGTCCTAGGGGTCGCAGTAGTCTGGCTGTCAGTTCTGAGATGCTCCTGATGTATGGTAGTGTGGCTAGTCCTTTTGGTTGTGGTATGTCCTCATTCCGTGGTCTTTCTCTGAGGCATCTGTTGATGAAGTTGCGCGGGTATCTGTTTTTGGCGAATACCTTGTATAGGTGTTCCTCTTCTTTTTGCAGTTCTGGTGTACTGCAGTGTGTTGTGGCCCTTTTGAATAGTGTCCTGATGCAAAAACAGATACCCGCGCAACTTCATCAACAGATGCCTAAGAGAAAGACCACCTGCTGGCAGGTGGGACTGGATTGGGTTGGGATATCTAGTCGGCATGGACAGGTTGGACCAAAGGGTCTGTTTCCATGCTGTACATCTCTATGACTCTATGACTCTGGTGACTCTAAGAATCCACTCTATTCACTATTGTAGACTTACATCAAGGTTACACATTAATAACTTTGCACGTATCTGTTCCTGTGCTGTCAGCTCTCCCATGCAGGTTCCTCCAAGGTCAGCTGCAAATTTTGCTGTTTGATAATTTTTTTCCAGATGCATTCCGATGTCCAGGGATGCATAAACTCACACAGCAAAGGCAGTGACTGTGCAGATTCACCGCTGTGTCAATTAGTAGTGTAGGTTTCTTTCTGTCTCTCCCTTAGAGACATTGTGCGCGCTCTATCTTTCCTTCTTTTAAAAGTGCCATTGTTTTGATTTTTTTTCCCTAAAGTTTCAAAACAATGCAACAGTATATAAAACAGTGATTGCTGCTACTGGAATTCCAGGAAATTACCTCCGGCACAGCAAATAATTATTAAGGAAGTAGTAGCAGCACATTTCTGATCAAGCAGATCAGAAGTCATACGGCATTAGGTCTGAAAGCTTGTGATTTCAATAAACCTGTTGGACTATAACCTGGTGTTGTGTGACTTCTGACTCTTCTTGATCAGATTATGGATTTCCAAATGTGCTGCTTTTACTTCCTTAACAATTATTTTAGATGTTGGAGGTAATTTCCTGGAATTCCAGGAGCAGCAATTGTCCACGCCAATCTAACACCGGCACCTCCACATCCTGATCAAGCAGAGTCCGTGTAGCATCATGAAAGGGAAGTTGTGTCTGGTTTTCCAAGAATGTCTCAGCCAGAGTGATTGGAGAGGAGCCAGTTGTATTTGGACTTCCGAAAGGCATTCAACAAAAGGTTAAGTCATAAGAAAAGGGACCTCAATGTTATGTAGTATATCAGTACAGATAAAGAATTGGCTAATGAGCAGGAAACGGTGAGTGGATATAAGGGGTTCTTTTTCAGATTGGTGACACATTACCTATGGATCACAGGGATCAATGATATGATGTTTACATTATATATAAATGATCTGGAAGAAGAAAATGTCTGCAGCCAAATTTGCAGACAGCACTAAAACAGATGGAAAAACATGCTGTGAGAGAGATACAGTTTATGGAGAGATATTGATAGGTTAAGTAATCGGGAAAAAAGTTACCAAATGGAGTGTAATGTGGGAAAATGTAAAGTTGTTCATTTTGAAAGGGAGAACAAAAGGACAAGTTTATTATCTAAATGGAGAAGAGTTGCAGAAAGCTGAACTGGAATAAGAACTCATTGGCCGACGGGAAGAAAAGATTAGGAATAAATGGGTCTTTTTTCTGAGTGGCAAGCCATGGCTAGTTGGCTACCACAGGGATCACTGTTTTGACCCCACCTATTCACAATATATAAATGATTTAGATGAGGATACTAAATGTAACATCTCCAGATTTTCTGAAGACACAAAGTTGTCAGGAGGGTATGCGGTAAGGCGGATGCAGAGAAGCTGTCAAGTGATTTGGGCATCGGGCTCAAGATGAGAGTGGTGCTGGAAAAGCAGAGCATCTGAGGAGCAGGAAAATCAACGTTTCGGGCAAAAGCCCTCCATCAGGAATGAGGCTGGGAGTCTCGGGGGTGGATGGAAGAGGATTCACAGTGAGGTTAAGATCAACTAGGCAGAAGTGGATACTGCAGATGCTGGAGATTAGAATCAAGATTAGAGTGGTGCTGGAAAAGCACAGCAGGTCAGGCAGCATCCGAGAAGCAGGAAAATCAGCATTTCGGGCAAATGCCCTTCATCAGGAATGAGGCTGGGAGACTCGGGGGTGGACAGATAAATGGGAGGGGGGTGGGGCTGGTGATTTGGGCACATGCATGGCAGTTGCAGCATAATGTGAGGTTATCCGCTTTGGTAGCAAAAATAGATTGGTAGATTGTTATCTGAATGACAGTAAATCGGGAAATGAGGAGATGCGATGAAACCTGAATGAGCTTGTGCACCAGATGCTGAATGTCCATGTATGGGTGCAGCAGGCAGTCAGCTCGGCAAATTGTGCATTGGCTCTCATAGTGAGAGGAAGGAGGGATGTCTTGCTGCAACTGTACAGGGCATTGGTAAGACCACACAGAGTATTGTTGGGCGGCACGGTGGCACAGTGGTTAGCACTGCTGCCTCACAGCGCCTGAGACCCGGGTTCAATTCCCGCCTCAGGCGACTGACTGTGTGGAGTTTGCACATTCTCCCCGTGTCTGCGTGGGTTTCCTCCGGGTGCTCTGGTTTCCTCCCACAGTCCAAAAGATGTGCAGGGTCAGGTGAATTGGCCATGCTAAATTGCCCGTAGTGTTAGGTAAGGGGTAAATGTAGGGGTATGGGTGGGTTTCGTTTCGGCGGGTCGGTGTGGACTTGTTGGGCCGAAGGGCCTGTTTCCACACTGTAATGTAATCTAATCTAATCTATTGTGTGCAGTTTTGATCTCTTTATCTAAGGAAGAATGTTCTAGCAATGGAGGGAGTACAATGGAGGTTTACTTGACTGATTCCTGGGAACTAGGAATAACGTACCAGGAGAGTCCTGCTCAGCTATGACTGTATTCATTTCAGGTTGGAAGAATGCAGTCAGCATCTCATAGAAACCTATAAAAATCTAACAGGATTAGACTGGGTGGTTGCAGGAAAATGGTCTTTCTGATTGAGGAGTCAGGAACCAGGTCACGATCTAAGGATAAAGGTTCGGCTTTTTATAATGGAAACAAAGAGAAGTTTCTTCCACGAAAATTGGTGAGCCTGTGGAATTCTCTGCCACAAAAAGTGGTTGAGGCCAAAATATTGACTGTTTCAAGAAGACGTTGGATCTAGTTCTAAGATCTAAGGAGATCATAGGGTATGGGAGGAAAATGGGAACACGGTACTGAACCCTATGGATGAGAAGCCAAAATTATGTTGAATGGTAGAACAGTCTTTAAGGACAGAATGGCCTACTCCTGCTACTGTATTCTGTGTTACTGTCCCGGATTGCCCATCAACCACATGGCTGGTATCACACATTGGCCAAGGCAGGTATGGATGACAGATTTCCTTTCCTGAAGGATGTGAGTGAAGTGGATGGTTTTCATGACGATAAACGGTCATTTATAATAATGATTACTCAGACTAACATTGAAATGAAGTTTTAAATTCTTCCTTCTGACAAAGTGGGACTTAAGCCTTTGTCCACAGGAGTTGTAGTCTGCGATTCTAGATTATAATATTGTGACCACAGTGCCCCCATCTCCCCACAACTGGATGAGACCCTAAGGATCATATATATAAGATAGTTCATAATTAATCCAACAGGGAATCTAGTAGGTTACAAAGCGATGGCAGGAGAATGGGGCTGAGAAACATATCATCCATCATCGAATGGCGGAGAAGACTTGATGGGCTGAATGGCCTAATTCTGCTCCTGTATCTTCTGGTCCTGTGGGGATTTTAGATCAACCTTTTACACAGAGTGGTGAGAATGTAGAACTTATTACCAAAGAGACAAATTAAGGCAGGTAGCATTGTTTAATGATAGGTAAAGCTGGATAAGGACATAAGGGAGAATGGAGTTGAGGGTATGTTGTGGGGTTAGATGAAGAAGGAAGCTTGAGTGATGAAGAAAGCATTGAGGGTTAATTGGTCAGTGCCTGTGCTATGAGTATTTTGCTCATTGAATTTTGGTTCTCACCTCTGGACCTCCAACTCAGTGGGAGTCAACTGCAATGGGAAGTGGGGACAGGCAGGAAAGCAGAGTTGAAGGTGTTATTGATCAGCTGTAATATTCATAGAATCCCTACAGTATAGAAGCAGGCCATTCAGCCCAACCTGGCCCTCCAAAAAAGCAATCCACCACCATAAACTCTGAACACTATGGACAATTCAGCATGGCCAATTTACCTAACCTGCACATCTTTGGACTATTGGAGAAAACCAGAGCACCCAGAGAAAACCCACACAGACACGGGGAGAATGTGCAAACTCTACACAGACAGTCGCCCAAGGCTGAAATTGGACCTGGATCCCTGGCACTGTGAGGCTGCAGTGCTAACCGCTGAGCCACCATACTCACTGGTGTGCAAGCTCTTTGAATGGTCCCCTATTATCTGACTTTTGATGAGGAGCTCATTAATGTTCTCACTTCAGTGCCTGATTTATCACAGTGCATTTTTCAAGCTGCATCAACTTGGCACCAAATGGGAATTTCAGCTGAAGGGACCCTGTGAGTCTTCTTGAATGAACAGTTAAGTAGGACCTGATTTTAAAAGCGAAAGACCTTGAAGATTGACAGGGTTTAAAAAGTTCTTGTTCTGTTTCAGAACAAAATTCATTTCTGCTGATTAAGGCAGAATTTCTGTCTGTGGTGTGCCTCGCAACCTCAGGATATCTGAAAGTGTTTTTCTTATTGAAGTATAATCCCTGTTGTACGATTAAATTTGCAGATTACTTGGTGGGTGTTGGGGTTTTGATTGGAGGATAAGTTCTCACAGGGGGCCAGATAAAACTCCCTCACTCCAAACTGTGACTGTTCTTTGAAGCAGTGTCAGGCATTATTGAAATGCCCGAAAGGATAACTGGTGGGGAGGGGGCTAATGGTTGTGGAGGGACTCTCATTTTAACCAAAAGAGAAAATGCTGGAAAATCTCAGCAGGTCTGGCAGCATCTGTAAGGAGAGAAAAGAGCTGACATTTTGAGTCTAACTGATCCTTTGTCAAAGCTCTCATTTTAACACTCAGTTTCGCACGTCTGCATCTCCCCTGGAAAATGGCATCTCTGGCACTGCAGTATTCTAGCAGCACTGCACTCAGATTCGGTTTAAGATGAAATATTGTTCATTTCAGGTCATTTATCAGGAGATAATTGAATGCCTTAATTTACTTGGAATGAGGTAGAACATAGAGCAGTACAGCAAAGGAACAGGCTCTTTGCCCCACCAAATCTGATGGGCTTTTGCTCGAAACATCGATTCTCCTGCTCCTCGGATGCTGCCTGACCTGCTGTGCTTTTCCAGCACCAGTCTGATCTAAACCCCACCATATCTGTGCCAATCATGATGCCATTCTAAACTAATCTCATCTGTCTGCACATGGTCCATATCCCTCTATTTCCTGCCTGTTCATTTATCTGTCTAAATGCCTCACATGTCTCCTTTAAACTCCCCCACCCCTCTTACCTTAAACCCATGCCCCCTAGTTTTTGACATTTCCACCCTGGGGAAAAAGGCTCCCGACAATCCACCCTATCCATGCCTCTTGTAGTTTTATATACTCCTACCTGATTGCCCCTCAGCCTCCAACACTCTAGCGAAAACAATCCAAGTTTGTGCCAACCTCTCCTTGCAGCTAATACTCTCCAAGATTTGTAGCTCGAGTGCTCGTTGTTGTGGTTCTGTTCACCGAGCTGGAAGTTTTTGCTGCAAACGTTCGTCCCCTGGCTAGGCGACATCATCAGTGCTTGGGAGCCTCCTGCGAAGCGCTTCTTTGATGTTTCCTCCGGTATTTATAGTGGTCTGTCCCTGCCGCTTCCGGTTGTCAGTTTCAGCTGTCCGCTGTAGTGGTTGGTATATTGGGTCCAGGTCGATGTGTTTGTTGATGGAGTTTGTGGATGACTGCCATGCCTCTAGGAATTCCCTGGCTGTTCTCTGTTTGGCTTGCCCTATGATAGTAGTGTTGTCCCAGTCGAATTCATGTTGCTTGTTGTCTGTGTGTGTGGCTACTAAGGATAGCTGGTCGTGTCGTTTCGTGGCTAGTTGATGTTCGTGGATGCGGATCGTTAGCTGTCTTCCTGTTTGTCCTATATAGTGTTTTGTGCAGTCCTTGCATGGTATCTCCGGTGTTTATAGTGGTCTGTCCCTGCCGCTTCCGGTTGTCCGTTTCAGCTGTCCGATGTGTTTGTACCATGCAGAACAGCCAGGGAATTCCTAGAGGCATGGCATTCATCCACAAACTCCATCAACAAACACATCGACCTGGACCCAATATACCAACCACTACAGCGGACAGCTGAAACTGACAACCGGAAGCGGCAGGGACAGACCACTATAAACACCGGAGGAAACATCAAAGAAGCGCTTCGCAGGAGGCTCCCAAGCACTGATGATGTCACCTAGCCAGGGGACGAAACGTTTGCAACAAAAACTTCCAGCTCGGCGAACAAAACCACAATAATACTCTCCAATCAGGCAACATTCTAGTATACCTCTTTTGTACCCTCTCCAGAGATTCCCATATCCTACCTATGGTGCAGTGACCAGATTGACAATATTCCAAATGTGGCTGAACTAATGTTGCAGCTGTAGAAAACATGACTTGCCAACTTTTATACTCAATGCCCCATTGTGTCTGTTTTGCCATCAAAAGGGTTTCTCTATTCCTATGTTATCTCCTGTAACATTAGAACTAAACATCGGTAAACATTGGACAAAACATTTACTACAACTCACTGTTAGATCAAACATTCGATTGCAGACCCATTGCATCTGGACTACTTGGTAACAAAGAGTTGCCAATTTTCACAAGTGTGTCTTGATCCCAATGGCCCTATTTAAGATGCAGTCTGAAACCTTTTTATCCTTGGGTCCCACGATCCACTACACTGATGGTCTCTCTGTATTTTGACTCCAAGCAAGCTAATACTACATTCTTCAAAACTCCATTTCAGAACTACCTGATGTCCCTTTCCAACCTTAAAAGTATCCTGCACCCTTTTGGTGAATGCAGATTTGTCAATGAACAAATCTAATTGAGAGAGTGCTATGCAGTTTAGTGTTCACACTGCTTCCATGAGGTCATCCCTCAATACAGTTTTAGGTGAGCAGTTTGTTATAGCAGGGAGACAGTGAGGACGCAAATGCTGGAGAGTTAGAGTCAAGAGTGTGGTCTGGAAAAGCACAGCAGGTCAGGCAGCATCTGAGGAGCAAGAGAATCAACATTTCGGGCAAAAGCCCTTCATCAGGAATGAGGCTGGGAGCCCCGTGGGTGGTGAGCTAAATCGGACGGGGTGGGTGGGGCTGGGTGGGAATGTAACTGAGGGTGCGCTAGGT
>NC_057710.1:15469495-15485633 GCF_004010195.1 Chiloscyllium plagiosum
GATGTGGAAGGGTCCTTTGGGGCCTTGGATGGAGGTGAGGGAGGAGGTGTGGGTGCAGGTTTTGCAATTCCTGCAGTGACAGGAGAAGGTGCTTGTTGTAGCAGTAAGGTAGGCATTGATACAACTGATGACAGTCACCAAGTTAGGAAGATGTCAGAAATGTTTCAGGATAATGTATTTGCCCAGTTTACTCATCCAGTGAATATTGGGTTTTGATGAGCTGATGGTGAAGGCATGTGCTGTCAAATCCTCAATAGTCTGGTGTGCCATCTCTGAAAGTCAAGCAGAGGGAAAAGTCATGGAATGCTGATGGAGTACAGGTTTAGTCTCCTTACTGGAAAAAGGAGGTACTGGCACTGGAAAGGTGCAGAGAAGGCTCATTAGGTTGATTCTGGCCTTGAGAGGGTTGACTTATGAGGAGAGATTGAACAGACTGGCTGTATACTCTTTGGAAATTAGAAGAATCGGGGGCATCTTATAGAACACATAAAATTATGAAGGAAATAAATAAGCTAGAAGCGGGGGGGGGGTGAAACTAGAACAAGGGGGCATAGACTCAAAATAAGTGGGGAGCCGATTTCGGACTGAGTTGAGGAGGAAGTTTTTCACCCAAAGGGTTGTGAATTTGTGAAATTCCCTGCCCCAGTGAAGCAGTTGAGGCTTCATCGTTGAATGTTTTTCAGGCAAAGTTAGACAGATTTTTGAACAGTAAAAGAATTAAGGGTTATGGTAAACGGGTAGGTGAGTGGAGCTGAGTCCACGAAAAGATCAGCTATGATCTTATTCAATATTGGAGCAGACTCGAGGGGCCAGATGGCCTTCTCCTGCTCCTGGTTCTTATATTCTTATGTTCTATTTGACCCACTGTGCCTGTACCAATCTTTCAAAGAGCACTCTATTCCCATAATACCACATTTACCATGGTTAACCCACCTAATCTGCACATTATGGGGGAGAGTAGTGGAGAGACTTACTCTTCATGACCTCAGGATCTCCCAAAATACATTGCAGTCGATAAAAAGAAGTACTTTTAAGCTGTGATCAGCGTTCGAATATAAAAAGCAAATTTCCACGTGACAACATGATCATGACCAAATGATCTGATTTTTTTGTGATGATGGTTGAGAGATTGCCCGTAAATACTTTGGAGAATTCTGCTGTACATGTTCTGTAGCAGTATCATGGGATCATTTACATCCATTGTAAGCAGGCCTTCAGTTTAATGTCTAATCTGTAAATGATGCCTCCATACTGCACAGTGTGTACAGCACTGGGCATGTCAGACTGAATTATGTGTGAGGGAAGAGTAGGGTGTAAATGTGTAATCTTCTCTGTCAGAAGCAAAAGTGGTACCCATGAAGTTATGGCTGACATCTAAAACAACCCCCTTCAAAGAATTAAAGATATTTTTTCTTTTATATAGGAAGTATGTTTGTAGAAAATGGCCCTCTTTATTTATTAAGTGTGATTTTACTGGCTTCTCAGAGAGTTCTTCAGAGTCCACCATGCTCAGCAATGCATTGAATTTTTGATAATTTTGCTACGACTCATAGCCAGAAGACAGGCAGTGAACCTTGGCTTGTGAAAGTATTTTATATTTTGATGGAGAAGCAGAAGTGAGTTTTTGAAAATCAGGTGATCAAGACTATAACACATTGGAGCAGAAATGGACTGTGTGGCCTATCAAGTCTCCTTCGCCATCAAGAGAGATTATGGCTGATCTGATAATTCTCAATTTCCAATTTTATTTCTCGTAAGCTAAGACTCCCTCGCTGTATAAACATCTGTCAATCTCAGTCTTGAATTTGCTTCTTGACACAGCCTCTGGTAAAGAATTCCACAGACACACTACCCTCTGAGAGAAGAAATTCCTTCTTTCCTCTGACTTCAAATGGACGGCCCTTTATTCAGAGAATATGCCCTCTGGTCCTAGATTCTTCCACAAAGGGGAAAAAAACCTCTCCACATCTACCTTGCCAAGTTCCTTAAGAATCTTATTTGCATCAATAATGTCTTCTCTCATTTTTCCAAACCAAACCTTACCTACTCAATGCTCACTTCACAAGAAAATCCATCCATACCTGGAAATCAACCTAAATATGGGCCCAACACAGACAAGTGGGATTAGTGTAATTTGGGAAACTTGGTCAGCATGCACTGGTTGGACCGAGGGCCTGCTTCCATGCTGTACGAGTCCATGACTGCTCCCAACACCATTATATCTTTCCTTAGATAAGGGGAGCCATGCCGTTCACACTATTCTTCATGTGATCTGACATACATTGTTCTGGCAAAACTTTTCAGTTTTAAAACTCCATTCCATTGGAAGTAAAGGCCTATGCTCCAATTGCCTTGCCATTTACCTGCTGAACTTTATGTTTGCACTTTGTGATTTGTGCACGAGAATTCCCAAATTCTTCTGTGCTGTCAAGCTTTGCCTTTCTCCATTTAAATAACGTTCAGCTTATCTTCCTGCCATAGTGCATAACCCCACTTCTTCCCACATTATATTCCATTTGCCAAGCATTTGCCCATTCACTTAATGGATGTGTATCGTGCTGTAAAGTCTGGGTGTCATCCTTACTTCAAAGTAAAATACTACCGATGCTGTAATCTGGAATATAAACAAAGTGCTTGAGTAACTTCCAAAGAAGTATCACACTGTTCTCAAAGTATTAGATCTGTTTCCCTCTACAGAGATTTCTCAGATGTCTGAGTTTTCCTTGCACTTTCTGCTTTGGTCATCCTCACGAGTTATCTTACCAGCTATTTTTTATGTCACTTACAAACTTGCCAATTGTACATTCACTTCAGTCATAGAGTCATACTATCCTTCAGCCCAACTTGTCCAGACTGACCAAGTTTTTGAAACTGAACTCGTCCTATTTGCCTGTGTTTGGCCCATATCCCTCTAAGCCTTCCCTGTCCCTGTACCTGTCCAAGTGCTTGTTTAATGGTGTAATTGTAACTTCCTCTACCACTTCCTCTGGCAGCTCAGTCCATTTACACATCACCCTCTGTGTGACAAAGTTGTCTCTTTTAAACTTCTCCCCTCTCACCTTAAATCTATGCCCTTTAGTTTCAGACTCCTCTACCCTGGGGCGAAAATACCAAGGTTGTTCACCTTATCTGTGTCCCTAATGATTTTATATACCTTCATAAGGTCAGCCTCAGCCTCCTACCCTCCAAGGTAAAAACTCCCAGCCTATTCAGCCTCTCCTTCTAACTCAAACCCTCTACTACCGGTAACATCCTTGTACATTCTTTTTGCAACTTTTTCAGTTTAATAACACCCTTCCTATAGCAGCATTGAAATCATTAATATTTACTGGTGTTAATTGTGCCCCCATTAGTGATCCTTTGGCATATTTCAGTTACAGGTTACCATCCTGAAAATGCCCCCTTTATGCCAGGTCTCTCACTTCCATTTGTGAACCAATCTTCCCTCCATGCGAATAAACCCCCAACATCATGGTGTCTTATCTTATTAACTAACCTTGTGCAACACATGTCTAATTGAAAGTCTTATTGAAATCCAAATGTATTACATCTACTGGGTCCCCTTTATCATTGTCAGAGGATACAGCAGGAAATAGATCAGTTGGAGGCATGGGCAGAAAAATGGCAGATGGAGTTCAATCCAGACAAATGTGAGGTGATGTGTTTTGGAAGGTCAAGTACAGGTGGAAATCATACAATGAATGGCAGAACCCTTAGGAGTATTGATATGTAGAGAGATCTGGGCGTGCAGGTACACAGATCACTGAAGGTGGCAGTGCAGTTAGATAAGGTAGTAAAAAAGGCCTATGACATGCTTGCCTTCATTGGAAGGGGCATTGTGTATAAGGGTAGAAAAATTATGCTGCAGCTTTATAGAACTTTAGTTTGGCAACACTTGGAATATTGCATTGATTTCTGGTTAGTCTGGGTTTGTTTTCACTGGAACACAGGAAGTTGAGAGTTGACCTGATAGAAATTTGTAAGATTGGGAACGGCATGGATAGAGTGGAAAGTATGAGTCTTTTTCTCAGGATCCAATTACTGTGGGGACACAGGAGGTAGGGTGGGGGGGATAGAGTTTAAAAGAGATGTGTGAGGCACGATTTTCACACAAGGGATGATGAGTGCCTGGAATGTGCTGCTGGAGGAGGTGGTGGAAGGAGACACAATAACAGTGTTCAAGAAGCACCTGGATGAATACCTGAATAGGGAGGGAATAGAGGAATACAGATCCTGTAAGTGAAGATAGTTTTAGTATGCAAGGGCAAAAAGTGTCGGCGCAGGCTTTGAGGATTGAAGGGCCTGTTCCTGTGCTGTATTGTTCTTTGTTCTTTATACCCTGCTTGTTACCTCCTCAAAATATTCCAATACATTTGCTGGACATGATCCCTCCTTCATGAAGCCATGCTGACTCTGCTTGATATGTTATGCGTTTGTAAATGTTCTGCTATAACATCCTTTATAATAGATTCTAGCATTTTCCCAGGAATAGAAGTAAAGCTAACTGGCCTATAGGTACCTGTATTTTTGTCTCCTTCACTTTTTGAATAAGGGTGTTACACTGAAGTTTCCACTGGGACTATTCCACACTATGAAGATTGTTCAAAGATTAACGTATCAGTACATCCATTATTTTAGAACATAGAACATTAGAACATTCGAACATTACAACATTAAATTACAGTGCAATACAGGCCCTTCGGCCTTCGATGTTGCACCGACCTGTCATACCAATTTGAAGCCCATCTAACCTACACTATTCCATGTACGTCCATATGCTTGTCCAATGACAACTTAAATGTACTTAAACTTGGCGTATCTACTACCGTTGCAGGCAAAGCATTCCATACCCTTACTACTCTCTGAGTAAAGGAACTACCTTTCTTTAGGTGGGCGGCACGGTGGCACAGTGGTCAGCACTGCTGCCTCACAGCGCCAGAGACCCGGGTTCAATTCCCGCCTCAGGCGACTGACTGTGTGGAGTTTGCACGTTCTCCCCGTGTCTGCGTGGGTTTCCTCCGGGTGCTCCGGTTTCCTCCCACAGTCCAAAAGATGTGCAGGTCAGGTGAATTGGCCATGCTAAATTATCCGTAGTGTTAGGTAAGGGATAAATGTAGGGGTATGGGTGGGTTGCGCTTCGGCGGGGCGGTGTGGACTTGTTGGGCCGAAGGGCCTGTTTTCACACTGTAAGTAATCTAATCTAATCTAATCTAATCTACCTCTGACATATGTCCTATATCTATCATCCCTCAATTTAAAGCTATGTCCCCTCGTGCTTGCCGTCACCATACTTGGAAAAGGCCTATCTAACCCTCTGATTATCTTATATGTCTTTATTAAGTCACCTCTCAATCTTCTTCTCTCCAATGAAAACAGCCTTAAGTCCCTCAGTCTTTCCTCGTGAGACCTTCCCTCCATACCAGGCAACATCCTAGTAAATCTCCTCTGCACCCTTTCCAAAGATTCCACATCCTTCTTATAATGGGGTGACCAGAACTGTACACAATACTCTATGAGATTGTCGAGATTCTCTGCCTTTCTGTGATTCTGGCATGATGCACACGTTCCCACTGTCTTCTTGATGCCATTGTTGTTACTTCATTTAATATCCGAGGATGTATCCCATCAAATCTAAGGCACTTTTGCCTTTTAGTCCCATTAGTTTCCTCAGTATATTTTCTCTGATGATAAGTTATTATTTCAATTTCCTCTCCTCTTATTGACACTTGTTTATTCGGTGATTTTGGAATGCTTTTAGTGTAGTTTATCATGGAGATTATTTATTCATGAACCTGGTATCAAAATAATTATCTTGGGTGCACTCTACAGATGATAGAATCTGAGTAACAAGGTAGAATTTTCTTTGGATTTAAAATTAGATGGTATGAAAATCAAGGTAGAAGATATGCTTAAGATTGAAAGATGCATTTTATTTCAGCCAAGTGAAATCAAGAGTCAGGAGTCTCCAGCTAATGATTCATGACTGAAGTCATGATGGACAGTTCTCATAAAAGGTTACAAGAGGTGTCAAACATTCTCAATTGCCTTTAGGAAGATGGAGGTGACCTAGACATCTTAGGTGCTGTAATATTTAAAGGGAGACAAGTGCTTTAAAGTCAAGTCCTTTGCCAGGCCAGCTATACCAATGATATAATAATACTTAGAGTGAACAAGAACTTTCTATTGGATACTGTGTATTCGTCAGGGATCAACAATGGCATCAAGACGACAGTGGGAATGTGTGCATCATGCCAGGATCACAGTAAGGCAGAGAATCTCGACAATCTCATAACATTCCATCATACCTTTCATTCAAAAGCATGAGATTTTTCTTTCACAATACTATTTGCTCCTAGTCACTGACTACTTTTCTAAATTTCCAATTGTCAGCTAAAGGACAGTTAAAGTTTGTCAGTGGTAAACTGACAATGAACGCAATATTCAGCATGTTCAGTCCACCTGAAGAGATCATGCCTGTCAATTTGCCACCATTTATAGACTGACCATTTGAGTGTGCCAACTGCAGCATGAACCATGTGATATAGATCATGGTGGGTCCAGAGTCCTGCCAAATTGCATAACTGGGGCAGTATCAAAGGTAAAGGAGAAGGTAGGATTACCGGTTAGTGATTGTGTGGTTTGTTCCCAGAAAATTAAAGGAAGGCACAGGATGTGAGAATGTCATATTATACCAAGAAGCCATAGGAAAGTAGGGAAATTCAATGATAAAACAAGCTTAAAGATTTTATTTTTTATATATAAGATTCCCTACAGTGTGGAGACAGGCCCTTTGGCCCAACCAGTCCACACCGACCCTCCAAAGCGTAACCCACCCAGACCCATTTCTCTCTGACTAATTGACCTAATGCTATGGGGCAACTTTGCATGGCCAATTCACCTAACCTGCACATCTTTGGATTGTGGGAGGAAACTCAGACACAGGGAGAATGTGCAAACTCCACACCGACAGTCACCCAAGACTGAGGTTGAACCTGGGACCCTGGTGCTGTGAGGAAGCAGTGCCAACCACTGAGCCACCGTGCATCATGAAGGCAGTATTTGGGATAAGGCAGACGAACTGATGATGCAAATTGAAATAAATTAATCTGATCTCATAGCCTTACAAAAACATGGTTGCAAGATCAAAACTGAGACTTAATGTTTCTGGATTTTTGAGCTTTTGGAGAGACAGGAGGGATGGTAAAGGCGGTGGGTTTGTATTCTTAATAATAAATGAGAGGAGGAGTGTTGTAAGTAATGATCTTGGGTCAGATAATGTAAAGTCTAGTTGAGCAGATGTAAAAAAAAGGAAAGGAAGACATTAGTCAGAAAAGTGTACAGACCCTGAAACAGTAGCCACTCTGTAGAAAAGGCTATAAAACAGCAAATAATGGAAGCATATACAAATAATAGAGCAACAATTATGGCCTGACTTTAATATTCATGTTGATTGGGTCAATCAAAGTTGAAAGAATGGCTGCAGCAACAAATTCATAGACTGCGTGAGGGATAGTATCCCCGAGCATTACATCATGGGAGTAGGCTATCTTGGATCTGATATGCAATAATGAGGCAGATTTAATAAATGACCTCTGAGCAAAATATGCCCTCAGAAGCAGTAATCATAACATGATGGAATTTATTACTCTGTTTGAGAGTGAGAAATTTAGGTGAGAAACAACCGTGTTTCACTTAAAGGGAGTCACAATGAAATGAGGATATAATTGGCTAAAGTAACCTGAGTGGATATGGTCATTGAATCCCCACAGTGTGGAAACAGATTATTCAGCCCAACAAGTCCACACACTGACTCTCCACAGAGTATGTCACCCAGACTTACCTCCCTACCTTATCCCTGTAACTCTGCGTTTCCCATGGCTAACCCACATATCCCTGGACACCACAGGAAAATTGGCATGGTCAATCCACCTAACCTGCAAATCTTTGGACTGTAGGAGGAAACCAGAGGAAACCACACAGACACAGGGAGAGTGTACAAATTCCACACAGACAGTCGCCCAAGGCTGGAATTGAACCCAGGTCTCTGGCGCTGTGAGGCAGCAGTGCTAACCACTGACAAACCGTGATTGGTAGGGGTGGCTTTGAATTAGGTTTATTGTCACATGAGTACAATGAAAAGTTTAGAAACCACTACTTACAGTGCCATCTTAGATACAAAAGTACCCACTTGGTACAAAGTAGAAAACTGAAGAAAACAAAGTGAAAAAGTTAAACACTGCAGTCCTTCTTACTAAAAAGTAAAAAAACACAGTAAACAGCTCAATATCACAGTCTGTAAGTGCCTGGTCATGCTGGGCTCACAATCCTCACAAGGGCTGGACCTCACACTGCTCCAGGCTTGACTTCACCACCCCCAGTCCCAGCCTGGGCTGCCTGCTCTCACTGACTTGCGAAAGTAAGGAAGCAGCAGCAGACATTTAAAGAGGCAAAAAGACATTCCAGTACAGAGGAACCCAATTAAGGTTATCCAAGGAAGTTAAGGGGAGTGGTTGAAAGAAACAGCTTAAAAGGAGGCCAAAGTCAGTGGCAGCCCCAAAGACTGGGAAACATTTACAGTCTAGCAAAGCAGGAGATTTAAAAAATGATAAAAACAGAGTAAATAAACTATGATGGTAAACTAATGAGGAAGATAACAACTGACGATGGGAGCGTCTTTAAATATATAGAAAGGAAGAGAGAGGTCAAAGTGAACATAGTCCCCTTAGAAAATAAATCTGAGTAGAATGTTTTGAGGAACAAGCAAATGGCAGAGGAGTTAAACAGGGCAAAAGTGAGGACTGCAGATGCCAGAGATTAGAGTGGAGAGTATGGTGTTGGAAAAGCACAGCAGGTCAGGCAGCATCTGAGGAGCAAGAGAATCGACATTTCGGGCAAAAGCCCTTCATCAGGAAACAGGAATTAAACAGAAATTCTGCATCAATCTTTCTGGTGGAAGGTACTTCAAACATTCCATTAATAGTGAAGGACATGAGTGCGGAACTAAATACCATCACCATCACATTCATTAAGGATTTAGTATCAGGCAAGTTAATGGGGCTAGAGGCAGATATTATCCCAGTCCCAAGCCTCCACCTCGGCACCACCCTGTGTACCTGTCCATCACTCCCCTCGACCTATCACCTCCTCCCTCACCTCCATCCACCTATCAGTTTCTGAGCTACCTCCCCCCATCCCCACCCCCACCCCCCTCCTATTTATCTCTCAACCCTGACCCACAAGCCTCATTCCTGCTGAAGGGCTTATGCCCAATATGTCGATTCTCCTGCTCCTCGGATGCTGCCTGATTCGCTGTGTTTTTCCAGCAGCATGCTGTCAACTCTGATCTCCAGTATCTGTGGTCCTCACTTTCTCCCATTTCCAATTCAAACATCCCTAGTCCCACCTGACCTCATTCACCTACCTGGAATCTACTCATCTTAGCCTCCTTACACCCTATTCCCTTTATCCACTTGGTGCTTAATCATTTACCTAATACACCTGTCCTTTGACAGTAGTTTTCAATTGGGCTGGTTTCAAGGATTCTGGACAGGGTCCATAAGAGAAGGC
Organism: Chiloscyllium plagiosum; assembly: GCF_004010195.1. Taxonomy (NCBI): domain Eukaryota; kingdom Metazoa; phylum Chordata; class Chondrichthyes; order Orectolobiformes; family Hemiscylliidae; genus Chiloscyllium; species Chiloscyllium plagiosum. Next base: position 15,479,063 of record NC_057710.1, read on the forward strand.
CCATGACCAGAAATCTGCAACGTAGAAATCATCTGAAAATCAGTGAGTATTTTTCATCCAATCAGGGCCAGGACTGATCAGAATTCCTGGGCCCTTATATGTACAGGAGACACAACACAATTTTCAATAAACTGCAGCTTCCATCCAAAACAAATGGATGAGTCGAGGGAGATCAACAATCTGATGGGTAACTTTGGTTCAGAATCTTATAGCTGTATTTTTCCATAATCGTACTATTCCAGAAATTATCACATTCACAGGAGCATAGAATCATACAGTACAAAAGAGGCCATTTGGTCCATCGAATCTGTGCTGCCCAAAATGCCTATATTAATCCTGCTTTGCTGTAGCAAGCTTTGAATGATTTTTGAGGAGATATTGATGAGGTTAGGATTGTTTTCACTGGAGTTCAGATGAATGAGGGGGGGATCTCATACAGATTTATAAAATTCTAACAGGACTATACAGGGTAGATGCAGGGAAGATGTTCCTGATAGTGGGTGTGTCCAGAACCATGGATCATGGTCTGGGGATTCCGGATGGACCATTTAAGATGAAGATGAGGAGACATTTCTTCACCCAAAGAGTGGGTGAGCCTGTGGGCTTCATTACCACAGGAAGTCATTGATGCCAAAACATTGAGTGTATTCAAGAGGGCGTTGAGATATAGCACTTGGGGAGAATGGGATCAAAGATTATGGGGAGAAAGCAGGATTAGGCTATTGAGTTGGACAATCAGCCATGATCTTGATGAATGGCAGAGCAGGCTCGAAGGGCTGAATGGCCTCTTCCTGCTCCTGTCTTCTATGTTTCTACTACCCCAAATGTTATGGGTGGCACAGTTGCTCAGTGGTTAGTACTGCTGTCTTACAGCACCAGGGACATGGGTTCAATTCAAGCCTTGGCTGACTGTCTGTGTGGACTTTGTGCATTCTGCATGGGTTTGCTCTGGTTTCCTCCCACTGTCCAAAGATGTGCAGGTTAGGTGAATTGGCCATACTAAATTGCCCATCGTGTTCAGGGATGAGTAGGTTAGGTGCATTAGTCAGGGGTAAATATAAGGTCTGGTCTGGGTGGGGTACTCTTTTGAGGGGTGCTGTGGACTTGTTGGGCCAAAGGGACTGTTTCCCCACTGTAGGAGTTCTAATTCTTATGACTCTTCAAGTGCTCAGCCAGTTTCTTTTTAAAGGTTGTGAGGTTTCCCACCTCAACTACTGTCCCAGGCAGTGCATTCCAGACCCTCACCACCCTCTGGGTGAAAAATATGTTTCCTCAAATCCCCTCAAAAGCTCCTGCCTTCCACTTTAAAATTATATCCACTTGTTTTTGACCTTTCAGTTGAGAGGAACACCTACTTTCTGTCTGCCCTATCCATGTCCCCCATACTCCTATACATCTCTGTCAGGTCAATCGTTGGCAGAAGGGGAGAAAGAAAAACAACAAAATTCTTCAGTGGCTTTTACGAAGAGCTTTAGCAGAGGAACTATCATCATTGGTGGGAAACTGCGCAACAACACTGAAATAAAGAAACAATGGGTGAAATGTTCCAGAATGTTGCCCCAGGTTAAGGTCACAGCAAGTGCCATTTGAACACAGAGTTCGATAAAATGCCCTGGTAATACTTCTTCTTCAGACTTCTTGTCAATTTCCTGCCCCGAAACAATTGGCTCCTTAAAGGGACACTCAGTGCTTTGCCCAAATTTGTTCTGGAGAGAGAGAGAGAGAGAGACCCATGGCTGTGAGGCAGTTCGACTGTGGAAGGTTTCATAGTCCAGCCCCATGCACTGAGTTGAATCCTTGCCGATAGCAATTAGCGGAGGTGCTCCTGCATGATTTTTCTCCCCCTCATCCGAATTTGAAGGTTCTGGTACTCAGCTTAATTGAAGTATTGTCTCCTTCACTTGCAAAGATCACAGAACAGTTTATAAATAAGTAACTTGCATTTATTTATTGCTTTTCATGATCTTGGAATATTCCATGCCATTTTGTAGCCAAATAAGTACTCTTGAAGTGTAATTGTTCCTTGGGTGGCATGATGGCTCAGTGATTTGCACGTTCTCCCAGTGTCAACGTGGATTTCCTCTGGGTGCTCTGGTTTCCTCCCACAATCCAAAGATGTGCGGATTAGGTGAATTTCCCATAGTGTTAAGTGCATTAGTCAGAGGGAAATGGGTTTGGGTGGGTTACTCTTTGGACGGTCAGAGTAGACTTGTTGGGCTGAAGGGCCGATTTCCACATTGTAGGGAATCTCATCGAAAAGAAATGCAGCAGCCAATTTATACACAGCAAGCTCCCACTATGTGATGGCTTTAAGAGGTATATTTTGTCCTTTTTTTTTGTTTGAAGAGAGGTTTTGAGACAGAGGTGCCAAGCAGTCTGGTTCAAAGCCTATGAAGTAACTAGCTTGTGAGGCCTTGGATTTTTCGTTTTGAAGTTTGGAACAATAGAATGGGTGGGGTCAAGCTTCCACAGAACCAGGATCTTTGGTTTCAGTTTTTCAGTAGCAGCTTCTGGGATCTTGAAGCTGAATGTAAAAGCTCTCATTTTGCTCTCTGTTACAGCTAAAAGCTGGGGGTTCTCTACCTGCTGCTAGAATTGCATGTGAGACAATCTGTTTTACTGAATTTGCCTTTACCAAGGGTATGTTGATGGGATGTTGGTATATTAGAACAGTACTATTTAGTAGTTAAATCATCTATTATTCTATTAGATTTTCCAGTAGAGTTAGGCTCTTTCATTTCGAGTAGATGTAGAGTAGTTTTTATTTGTCATTTCTACCATGTACAACTCATACAGTAACAAAACGAGACAACGTTCCTCCAGGACCAAGTGCTATATGGCCAGCACAAACTACACGATCATATACAGGGCGGCTTAAAGTGCATTAGAAGTGCAAAACATGCAAATTACAGTGTAATAAAAGAATGATAATTAATAGACATTGTTCTAGCAGCAATTTGAAGTCATGCAAAGAATTTCAGATGGAAAAGAGTCCAAACATACTGTGTTAAGGAGCCTGATGGCTTAGGGGAAGAAACTGTTGCACAGTCTGGTCGTGAGAGACCGAATGCTCCGGTATCGTCTGCCAGATGGCAGGAGGGAAAGAGTTTGAGTGAGGGGTGTGTGGGGTCTTCCACAATGCTGTTAGATTTTGTTGTATTTTAACTATGATGTATGAATAAGGTGCTTTTTGCTTCAAGACTGATAGTTTGATCAATCGCATTGCATCCGAACACAACTAGGAGAAAGTGAGGACTGTAGATGCTGGAGATCAGAGTCAAAAAGTGTGGTGCTGGAGAAGCACAGCAGGTCAGGCAGCATCCGAGGAGCAGGAGAGTTGCTGTTTCATGCATAAGCTCTTCATTCCTGATGAAGAACTTATTCTCGAAACGTCGATTTTCCTGCTTCTCGGATGCTGCCTGACCTGCTGTGCTTTTCAAGCGCCACACTTTTTGACCCTGATCTGAAACTCAACGCCTGGTCCATAACAGATAAATCCCCTGATAGCTGTCTTAGTGACCTTGGTTTGCAGAGTAAAGAGTGTCCAAGGCACTGGGGAAATAACGGAACTTGCTGGAAAAGCTCAGCAGCTCTGGGGAGAAAGCAGTGTTAATGTTTCAGGTTGAGTGACCTTTCCTCAGAAGTTGACCCGAAACATTAAGTCTGATTTCTCTCCAGTGATGCTGCCAGACCTGCTGAGCTTTTGCAGCAACTTCTGTTTTTGTTTTTGATTTACAGCATCCGATGTTCTTTCAGTTTTCTTGCTGGGGAAATAATTTCTGTTCCCTTATGAAACAGTGACTGTGGCATCTTTCCATTTACCTGAATGGACAGATAAGCCCTTGGTCTAACATCTCACCTGAGCAGCAGCACTCAGACAGAGCAACACTCGTTTGAAATCTTAATCAGGATTTTGTGCTCAGATCCCATCTAGAATTTTGTTTTCATTTCCCTCCTGGGAAGTGGACATATTCATGGGCACAATGTCAGGGTGAATGACCCATGTGATCAAAGAGAGGTTTGGTTCGTGTGAAGCTGGAAAAGTACAGCAAGTCAGACAGCATCTGAGGAGCAGGAAAGGGTTTTGGGCCAAAATCCTTTGTCCTGAAGGCTGTCTGACCAGATGTGGTTTTCCAGCTTCAAATCTTGCTTTTCCTTCCAGCATCTGGTGGCACGGTGGCTCAGCGGTTAGCACTGCTGCCTCACAGCACCAGGGACCTGGGTTCAATTCCCGTCTCAGGCAACTGTCTGTGTGGAGTTTGCGCATTCTCCCCGTGTCTGCGTGGGTTTCCTCTGGGTGCTCCGGTTTCCTCCCACAGTCCAAAGATGTGCGGGTTAGGTGAGTTGACCATGCTAAATTGCCTGTAGTGTTAGGTGCATTAGTGAGGGGTGAATGTAGGGGGATGGGTTTGGGTGGATTGCTCTTCGGAGGTTATCAGTGTGGACTTGTTGGCTGAAGGGCCTGTTTCCATACTGTAGGGAATCTAATCTACTCTTCAGTCCTCACTGTCTCCAGAGATGTAGTTGGGCCACTGTGAAAAAGACTGACTTGCTTGACATGTTTTACTTGTTAAGATGCTCACTTTATTCCCTTTTCCCTTCCACAGAATTTCTACAAGGACATTGACCGAGAGGAGATGTATATACGGTGAGTGAGAAACCCACTGATTCTCGATCAATCGAGACCTTTCACTTTCAAGCCCTCATCAACTGGAGCACATCACAAGCTGCTTTGAGAGTGTTCTGAGTGACACTGCTGTTGTCCATTCAAGAAAGACTAATTGCATGCATCTCACACCTTTCCCAAGCACAGAACTCCTCAAAGCTGCTGGATGTTACATTGAGATTCAGCACGTCTCACATCCACAGGTGTCCCATGTAATTGCACAGACTTGCATAGAGATACAATATATTATAGTCAATTCCATTGTTTTGTGGAGCAACAACTGGTTAATTGGCCCGTATTGTCTACATTTATGCTCTAGTCAAGCCTGCTCTCACTTACTTCACCTCACTCCATTGACATCCTTCCATCCCTCTGCCCCTCATGTGTTTTTCTTGAATCCCCTTTAATGCACCTCAACCACTCCAGGGGGCAGTGAGTTAGACATTCTTACCAGCCTTGACATAAAGATGTACCTCCTGCAATCCTTGTTGAATTTATTGGTGAATGTCTTTTATTTCAGGCCTCTCCAAAAAGCAGGAGCACATAAACTATTGAATTGTTTTTCTCTTTAATGAGGTGTGAGCATGTCAGGCTTGGCCAGCAATTTTAAAAATTTGCTCATGGGTCATGGGCGTCGCTGGCTGGCCAACATTTATTGCCCGTCTCTAATTGCTGTTGAGAAGATGGTTGTATTATTGCCCATTCCTGATTGCCCAGAGGACATTTAAGAGTTAACTACATAGTTGTGTGTCTGGAGTCACACGTAGGTCAGACTGGGTAAGGATGGCAGATTTACTTCCCTAAAGGGTATTCTTGAGCAGATGTGTTTTCGTGATAGTTGGCAATGGCGACATGATCACCAGCTAATTTTTTGAAATGGACTAGCTAATTTTTAATTCCAGCGTTTTTATTGATTTCTAATTGCACCAGCTGCTATGGTGGGATTTGAATGATTACCCCAGAGCATTAGCTTGGGGTTCTTAATTAATAGTCCGGTGATATTACCACTACACCATTTACTCCTTGGAATAGTCGCATGTGTCTATAATGTGCGGACAAATATAGATTTACACAATTTTAAAATCTGTCAGGTCACATCTAAACCATACTCATGATTTGAGGTTCGGCTGTGAATAAAGTTAAAGTCCCCTGTTAGACAAGGGGATAAACTTTAACACTACAAAGTGGTCAGGCTGTGAAAGATAGAAATTAAGGAGGGAGTAACTTACTGTTCACAATGGGAAATGCACCATGGGGAGTGTATGCCCTGAGGCACAACTGCATTAGCAAAATCAATGGCATAAATATTATTTACACTGAGGCACAGCAGTAGGAAAATCTCAGGGCAGGGAAAATATATAAAAAGATGGAGCCTAACAGGAGAAATGGTTAGAATATATTTAAGAATGTAATAAGAATTGCAGATAACTAATCAAAATCACAATATTGGCAGCATGACTTAAGCCATTAAAACAAATTTGGAAAGTCGCGGAAACACACATGCATTATGTTTGAGGCTACAGAAAGTAGGACAGTGACCATTTTGTTTGTGTGAAAGCAGGAAAATTTGTCCCTTTTATCTGCAGAAGGCAGGAAACCACTATATTGACTGCAAGAAAGTGGGAAAACATCCCAGTAGGCAGTACAGAGATACAACTACAGGGGAATCTCGATTATCTGAACGAGATGGGCGGGCACTATTTCGTTCGGATATTGATTATTCAGTGAATCGATTCAGTGCCTTTCTTCTGGGGCTCAGAGTTTTCCATTAAGTCTGCTCCCTGTTCAGGAGAGTAGTAGCAGCACAGCACCCGCGAGGCCCTGCCTGCCCCATGCCCCGCCCACACATCCCCTACCCACCCCCAACACGGCCCCTGTCTGCACCGCCCGCCATGCCCATTCCCA
>NC_057710.1:15486101-15532519 GCF_004010195.1 Chiloscyllium plagiosum
GACACACACACACACACACACACACACCTTTTTACTGCAACTTCTTGACAGGTTCCACCTTTGCCCTATACAGAGATTATCTGGTGAAGGGGGGAGTTTGTGGTGCATGCCTCTGTAGACCTCCATGGAAAGTGTTGGGAGAGAGAGGGGGGGTGGGAGGATAGTCATTTTGAGACGGTGCCTGCGCTCCCATCAGTCCAGGACTGTTCTCGGCAGCACTCTTAATCACTGCCAACAGAAGACGTGATCAGTGTGGGACACGTCTTTGATGTAATGTTTCTGTTGGGACCTCGAGGTCTCCTTCGGATAATCGGGATCCCCTGTAAATTGCCATAATGCAGAATTAGAAACTTTATTAGAAAAAGGGACCAAGCATTCCTCAAGCAAACACTTCAATATCTTATAAAACAATGAAAATAAAACTAATAATGTCAAGTTCTTCCAAATAAAAAAGCTTAACTTAGCATTGCCTTTCTACAGAATTAGAAACTTTAAAGACAGACATACAACAACATTCCAATACTGCAGAATTTAAAGAGGACTACATGATAATGTTAAGAAAATCCGAAAGAACAAATAATATATACAGAAGAATTTAATATCAGAACTCAGTATAGAACATAAGATTGAATATCTTGGGAAAAACAGCTTCGAAGTACAGATTTGTTTCAAAATAAAATATTAAATCTCAAGTTGAACAAATAATACTGTACTCTATAGGATACCTTTGAAGAAATTGTTCAAGTTTTTTGACAGTGATTTTAAACCAAGAACAAATAAACTTCCACGGCCAATGAGGGACAGTGGAGGGAATGTGCCTGGAGTAGGAGGATGTAAGGGAGGTCCTAAATGAGTGCTTTGCTTCAGCATTCACTAGTGAGAAGGGCCTTATTGTTTGTGAGGACATCGAGGTACAGGCTGATACACTGGAACAGGTTTATATTAAGAAGGAAGATGTGTTGCAAATTTTGAAAAATATTTGGATCGATAAGTCCCCGAGGTGAGATGGGATAGACCAAGGTTACTACGCAAAGTGAGGGAAGAGATTGCTACACCTTTGGCGACGATCTTTGTGACCTCATTGTCCACTGGAATAGTGCCAGATGATTGGAGGGTGGCAAATGTTATTCCCTTTGTTTAAAAAAGGGAATAGGGATAACCCTGGGATTTACAGACCAGTCAGTCTTATGTCGGTGGTGGCAAATTATTGGAGAGGATTCTGACAAACAGGATTTATGATTATTTGGAAAATAATAGCTCGATTAGGGATAGTCAGCATGGCTTTGTGAAGGGCAGGTCATGCCTCACAAAGCTAATTCATGTTTTGACAATGTGACAAAACACATTGGATGTGGTGAATATGGATTTTAGCAAGGCATTCAATAAGGTTCGCCATGCTAGGCTCATTCAGAAAGTAAGGAGACATGGTAAAAAGGGAAACCTGTCTGTCTGAATATAGAATTGGCTGGCCCATAGATAACAGATGGTGATAGTAGATGGAAAGTATTCAGCCTGGAACCCAGGAACCAGTCGTGTTCTGCAGGGATCAGTTCTGGGTCCTCTGCTCTTTGTGTGATTTTTATAAATGACTTGGATGAAGAAGTGGAAGTTTGGGTTAGTAGGTTTGCTGATGACACAAAGGTTGGTGGAGTTGTGGATAGTGCGGAGGGCTGTTGTAGGTTGCAACAAGACATTGACAGGATATAGAGGTGGGAGAAAGTGAGGACTGCAGATGCTGGAGATCAGAGTTGAGAGTGTGTGCACAGCAGGTCAGGCAGCATCTGAGGAGCTGGTGAATTGACATTTCAGGCAGGAAATGGTGATAGGATTCAGAGCTGGGCTGAGAAATGGCAGAAGGAGTTCAACCTGGAAAAGTCTGAAGTGATTCATTTTGGAAGTTTGAATTTGAATGCAGAACACAGGGTTAAAGGCAGGATTCTTGGCAGTGTGGAGGAACAGAGGGATCTTGGGGTCCAAGTCCATGGATTCCCTCAAAGTTGCCACCCAAGTTGATAGGGTTATTGAGAAGGCATATGGTTTGTTGGCTTTCCTTAATAGGGATCTGTGTTTAAGTGCCACGAGGTTGTGCTGCAGCTCTGTAAAGCCCTGGTTAGACCACACTTGGAATATTGTGTTCAGTTCTGGTCGCCTCATTATCGGAAGGAGGTGGAAGCTTTAGAGAGGGTGCAGAGGAGATTTCCCAGGATGCTGCCTGGGCTGGAGGGCATGTCATATGAGGAAAGGTTGAGGAAGCTAGGGCTTTTCTCATTGGAGCGAACGAGGATGAGAGGTGACTTGATAGAGGTATACTATGGAATGTTAACAAGAGAATTCATAAGATGCAGAATTGTTGTTGAAATTATGGATGAGTCTTTCTCAAATCTGCTAAGCCCAAAGAAGATTTGACTTTCAGGAAAGGTATTTGTATCAGGCTGGAAACAGAGACCATAAACAACAATAGAGAAATCCTAGGAAGAAGTAAATTGTATTGTCACCTGATAACTCCAGAATCTGTTATACAGTATGTTATACAGTATAAACACTCGATAGAGACATGTGGTAAGCTGATAATAAGTTGGCTAAATGGAAGGTACCAATTAAAAAAAGCCTCCTCCATCAGGCAGCAGATATAACAACTTAAACAGATTCAAAAACTTTGTTTTCCCTGCTGTGATTAGACTTCTGAATGGGCCTCTCAAATATCAAATTTCTTGTTGATTTTGGTCTTTGTGCGCCTTCTCTGCAGCCATAACATTCTAGTCCTCAGCTCGGTTCTCTTATCCTTGTGCACTTTGTACGGTATGATTTGCCTGCATTGTACGTAAAACAAAACTTTTCACTGTACCTAGGTACATGTGACAACGACAAATCATACCAAATCATAAGCACAAGCAGTGCCCAGCTATGATAAAAGAATATAATATCTGTAAAATATTATTTGACTTCCAGGGTATGTGCTGAAGTAGGGTGTAGTTTTCGAGCAGCAAATGAATGAAATGCCTATTAATTAAAGATGTTAATGCTGTTGAACAAGCAAAATGCATAGAAAAGGTACCCAATGCATTCCTAATGATGATCCAGTTGATTCACATTTGGTACAATCTGTTTATATCAATGGACGTCTCATCGTTCTTAAGCTTGATAAAGAGTTGAGCGCCATTCAAATCTGGAGGGAGATGATGACCTAGTAGTATTACCACTGTGCTATAAATTCAGAGACCCAGATAATGTTCTAGGGACCTGGGTTTGAATCCCGCTATAGCGGAAATAGAATTCAACCAAACAAAATCCGGAGTTAAGAATTTAATGATGACCGTGAATCCATTGTTGATCATTGGGGAAAAAAAAAACATAAGGTTCACTAATGCCCTTGAGGGAAGGAAACTGCCATCCTTACCTGGTCTGGCCTACATGTGACTCCAGGCCCACAGCAATGTAGCTGACGCTTAACTGCCCTCTGGGCAATAAGTGATGACCTAGCCAGAAATGCTCTCATCCTGTGAATGAATAAAGGAAACAAAAGGTCAAATGCCATGGATGAAGAAATGGAAGTGAAGTTCTGCAAAGATGCTGTCGGATTTTAAAGAATCCTAAATTTTTTATGACAGAGAAGGTTTCAACCTCAGTCATTAGCTCAGTTAGTGAGAGGCAATAAAAAGTGGGTCCAGCCATCGATGCTCACACCCCAAGAATGAATAAAAAAACTAATAAACTTTAAAAGTTTGATTTTCTCTACTTCAAACCAATTTGCTCGTTTCACTGTGGAGGTTGTCCTAATTTCCTGGTCTTTGCTGAAAAACTTGCAAATGTACACTTTGCAAGTATTTATATAATTCTCCTTCGGAAATGTTTAATCACCCTACAGGCAATGTAGCCCAGGTCCCAGCAATCGGTCATATAAGAGAGCCTCCTTGAATGGTATCAAGCACCTATTTGTAAATCAGAACACAACTCTCATTAGTCTCCTGCGAGGATGGTCGGGACTTTCACCATAAAAGAAACAAATTTGATATCCTGAAAGAATGATGGAGTAATGTATCTGCGGATTATTTCAGCAAGTACACAGACAGCTCACTGAATGGCCCATTTTTAATCTTGTGCATAGAATTTTAAAGCTCAGAAACTGGTGTTTATGCTCCACATGAGCCCTTTCCATCAACTCGGCGTATCAGGATATCTTTCTATTACCTTCCCTTTCATGTACGTATCTAGCTTCCTCTGAAGTACTCCATGCAGTAGTGGTTTCTGGACGTTATTCTCCAAGTAAAATTTCTCATGATTTCTAGTTGGATTTATTTGTCAGTGAGGCATGACAGTACAGTGGAGAGACCAAACAGGTCCATGCCCACTCGCTGTAACGTAATCCAGTCAACCCCTCTCTATTCCCATAGCTCTCCACATATATTTCCCAGTAGTACCCACCTAATCCCTTTTTGAAATCGTCTTTGATTGCCTCCATTTCCACAATCCTCTAAGGTAACAAGCTCCAGCTCTGCAGCTCCCAGGCTCTGGGTGGCTTAGCCATGAAAAAGACAGGATTACAGGGATAGTGTAGGGGATGGGCCTAGGTGGGATGCTCTTCAGAGTCTCGATGCTGACTTTATGGGCCAAATGGCCTCTTTCCACATTGTTGGGCTTCTATGTTTCTATGATTCTACTGATCCTCGAGCATTGCTGGCCTCTGATTAGCTGACATCTCCCAAGGACAGGTTTCCCTAATGAGGGTTTAATCAGATAGAAGACCTGGTTCTGCCTGATTAACATATAATGGGCGCAGCTCTCCCACAGACAGTGATGCAATGTTCCATGCACCAGAAGAAAGACTGTGGCCCTGGCAATGAATCTTTGAGGACAGCATTGTCTGCAATCTGCGAAACTGAAAAAAAAATCATGACTCCATGATTCGCTGTTTTCTGTGCTGAAAACAACTATTTTTAATCCAAACTTACTCTGACAATCCAATTCAATCAGTTTCAGTTTTATTAACTGATGATTTACTCATGACTGTTTCCTTTTATTCAAGACTATTGAAGATTCCAACACAGCTAGAAATGTTTTCATTCGATCCAGCCTGTCAAATTCCTTGCCAGTTATAAATATCTCCTGACTTGTTTAGTTTCTGGAAGATTTATTCTCAGCCTTTCCTGATTCTTGATTACTTAGTGCCCATTATAAATTTATTTGCACATTTCCTTGTTCTCGAGGAAAGAGTGATCATAATGCAGTTGAATTTCATACCAAATTTGTGATTCCAGCCCAAAACATGGCTTCAGCTTATAGATTTACATGGAGTCATAGAGTCATACAGCACAGAAACAGACCCTTTGATCCAACCAGTTCATTCTGAACATTATCCCAAACTAAACTAGTCCCACCTGCCTGCTCCTGGCCCATATCCCTCCAAACCTTTCCTGTTCGTGTCATGATGAATTAGTATAACTACCTTAAAGCCGAGTCAGTCAAGTCGCAAAGATATTTTACAAGTGTGTTATCCAACAAAAGTTGAGAACTTTGAGTTCTTTGAGGCTCTGACGAGACAAGATAATGAAGGTCAAACAGTGGAAGTGATGCAATTGGAATTCAGTAAGGCATTTGATAAGGTTTCCTACTGTAGGCTCATTCAGAAAGTTAGGAGGTATGGGATACAGGGAAATTTGGCTGTCTGGACACAGAATTGGCTGGCCAAAAAAAGACAATGAGTGGTAGTAGGTGGAATGTATTCTGCCTGGACGTTGGACGTTGACCAGTGGTCTCCCACAGGCATCTGTTCTTAAGCCTCTGCTCTTTGTAGTTTTTATAAATGACTTAGATGAAGAAGTGAAGGGGTGCGCTAGTCAGTTTGCCGATGATACAGTGGTCGATGGTGCTGTAGATAGCGTCGAGGGTTGTTGCAGGCTACAACAAGATATTGACAGGGTGCAGAGCTGGGCTGAGAAGTGACAGATGGAGTTCAACCTGAATAAATGTGAAGAGATTCATTTTGGAAGGTCAAATTTGAATGCTGAATGCAGGGTTAAAGACAGGATTCTTGGTAGTGTGGAGGAACAGCGGGATCTTGGGGGCCATGTACATCGATTCCTCAAAGTTGTCACCCAAGTTGATAGTGTTTTTAAGAAGGTATATGATGTTTTGGCTTTCATTAACAATGAGATTGAGTTTAAGAGCCGTGAGGTTTTCCTATAGCTCTATAAAATTTTGAAATATTGTGTCCATTTCTGGTCGCCTCTTTATAGAAAGGGTGTAGACACTTTAGAGAGAGTGCAGAGGAGATTCTAGGATGCTGCCTAGATTGGAGGGCTTGTCTTATGAAGAAAGGTCAAGAGAGCTTGGACGTTTCACACTGGTGAGGAGCAGGAAGAGAGGTGACTTGATAGAGGTGTACAAGGTAATCAGAGGCATAGATAGAGTAGATGTTCAGAGACTTTTCCCCAGGGCAGAAATGGCTGTCACGAGGGGTCATAATTTTAAGGTGATTGGAGGAAGGTATAGGGGAGATGTCAGAGGTAGGTTCTTTACGCAGAGAGTGGTGGGTGTGTGGAATTCACTGGCAACATTGGTAGTAGAGTCAGAGGTATTCGGGGAATTTAAGTGACCTCTGGGCAAGCACATGGATGGCAGTAAACTGAGGGGTGTGTAGATTAGATTGATCTTAGATTAAGATAAATGCTTGGCCTGTACTGTGCTGTGCTGTTCTATGTTCTACATTCTAACTGAGCCAGTTTTAGAAAAAAATAGGAAGGAGGAGCAGCAGTAGGTATTCAGCCCCTGAAGTCACTCCACTATTCAACCAGATCCAAGGTAAGCAAGTAACAGAGAACAGAAGGCAATCAAAAGTGGAGCTGAAAGGCACGGCACGGTAGAGAGCATTGGAGGAGCAGGAAAATTGACATTTCAGATCGGGACCCTTCATTAGGACCTGACTAAGGGTCCTGACCCGAAATATTGACCCTCCGATGCTGCCTGACCTGCTGTGCCTTTCCAGCTCCACTTTTTCTCAACTCTGATTTCCAGTCCTTACTTTCTCCACACAGGGAATATATGATTGTATTTTACATTTGGTTTGACAAAGAGAAAAATGGTTCTAAGACCTTTATGTCAAACTTAAATAAAAGCAGTTATAAGGCATGAAAGCAAAGGTACCGAGAATGAACTGGCAAATTAGAAATGTAGTGACAGACATTTAAGGGAATATTTCAGAATTCACGGAACATATCCTTTCAAATGGGAAAGAATAAATTCCAACGGGAGGACCCACCATCTGTGCTTAACTTAAAAATTAAAGAAAGCATGTAACTAAAAGAAAATAACAATTAATTGGGCAAAGATGGGTGACAAGTCATATGATTGGATAGAATATAAAACAGCAAAGAATGACTGAAAGGTTAATATAGAGAGAAACATTAGTTTCAGAGAGAAACTAGCCAGAAATATGTTTTAGAAATGATAGCAAGATTTTCTATAGGTATCAAAAATGATAAGATTTAACAAAGTGAGTGCTCAGTTTATAGAAAACATGTTTGAAGAATTGCTAACAGAAATGTAAGAGATGGCAGATGAACTGAACAGGTATATTACATTGGGACTTCACTGTGGAAGATAAAAGTAACATCCCAAACGTGGCTATAAATTAGGAAATAGGAAAAAATGGAGGAACTCAGGAAACTCACAAGCATGTGCAAAGAGCAACCGAACAAAATAATGAACCTGTGGCTGTCAGGTTTCTGGGTTGTAATGGACAGAATTGCAGGATCTCAAGAGAACTAGTTACTAATATACTTGATGGGTTTGTTTTGGCATGATGAGTTGCTATTCTTATGTTTCATTCTCACACGAACATGTTGGTCCTGAACTTTGAACAACTGGCCTTTAAAAGACTCCCACATGTCGCCCCCCTGATGCAATTTCACTCCTTACTGCTTCCCCCAATTTAGCATTTTCACCCAATGACCAGTTTTATCCTGATCTTAATGATCTTAAATCTTGTGGAATTACATTCGCTATTCACAAAATCTTTCCCCACCAAAAGCTCAATCACCTGGCCAGGCCCGTTCCCAGTGCAAGGTCTAGAACTGCCTCTTCCCTTGTTGGATTATCTACATAATGTTTCAAGAAACCATTCTGGATACACCCAACAGATTCTGCTCCACTTAAGTCCCCAGCACTAAGGGAGTCCAAGTCAGTATTGGAGAATTTAAAATCCCCTACTACAACACCCTGTTGCTTTTACATCTTTCCATTATCTGCTTACATATCTGTTCCTCCATCTTTTACTGGCGATTGGAATGCCTGTAGTATAACCAAAAATGTTCATCTGTTTCTCCCTCAACAGATGCTGTCAGACCTGCTGAGTTTTCTAGCATTCACTGTATTTGTTTCAGCCCCTGCACTACAGGTACTGCAGGGGTTCAGGAACATGGCCCTCTCAGGGGGCAACTTGGGACTGACAATAACGAGAGATTGCTCAAAACTGAATATTAAAGAAAACAAGGCAAAAGCAGAAAAGGTACCCATCCAGCACATGACGTACGATGCAGGTATCTGTCAGATCAAAAAAAACTGAATCAGACTGTCCCACCCTCTCCCCATTGCCTCATATCTTTCTCTGCTTCAAGAACGTTCCTTTCAATTTTAGCAAAATATGAGGTACCTATTCTCTGATTGTTACTTGGTAGTTTAGGGAACCTTATCTCACTGTTTTAAAGGGTTAAAGTTGGAAAATTCAGCTGGATGGCAATCTGATGAGGAAGACAACAGAAACTTGTTGGCTGCTATCCCTCATGTTAAGTATTTTGTCATTTTCCAATCAATGGAGACTCTTGGCAAGATGAACTGGCAGGAGATAATGAGGCAGTGGCAGTGCCTCCAGCTCCAGATGGTCTTTGAAAAATTACAATTCTGATTTTTGTTTTATATCCACATCCACACTGTTTCATTCCAGTGCTTCATGTGTGGAACACTGGGGATTTCCATGCATTACATTTCTCTGATCGAATATTCTCTTCCCCTCGTCTCATCCGCTTTTCGTTAGTACTCTGCGTGATGTGAGCATTGTCGCCCATTTTCTTGAGAAGCTTACCTCAAAGGGAACAGAGAGACGGAGGAGAAGTGTGATAGGGTCTGGAATCTCAGAGTGAGCAACAAGTGAGGAATGAGGATCTGAGAAACTGGGCAGGTGTAGGGGAGGGGCGGTGGTGTGGGTCAGCGAAGAAGGGGAGCAAGAATTCATGGGTTCTGAGGTTACTGCCAAGGGAAGGGATGATGGCTGTAAGGTGAGTGTGAACAGGAAAGGGACTGAGTGGGGAAGTGGCAATTCAGGAGTGAGGGAAACTCAAGTGCTCCTTTGGGTGTTCCTGACAGACTCTTAACGCCACTTATTCCATTAAAAAAACTCAAAAACGCATGAAAGCCCATCTCACCTGACTTCTTCTGGACCACAGCATATTCCCTGGCCTGGAACAGCCTTGGGGTGGGGGAGAACATCAAACATTACAGCGCAGTACAGGTCCTTCAGCCTTCAATGTTGCACCAACCTGTGGAACCAATCTGAAGCCCATCTATCCCACACTATTCCATTTTCATCCATATGTTTATCCAATGATGATTAAAATGCCCTCAAAGTTGGCGAGTCTGCTACTGTTATTGCCTGCATTCCACGCCCCTACTACACTCTGAGTAAAGAAACTACCTCTGACATCTATCCTGTATCTATCACCCCTCAATTTAAAGCAATGTCTCCTCGTGCTAGCCATCACCATCCAAGGAAAAAGGCTCTCACTGTCCACCCTATCTAACCCTCTGATTATCTTATATGTCTCAATTAAGCGGGTGGCACGGTGGCACAGTGGTTAGCACTACTGCCTCACAGCGCCTGAGACCCGGGTTCAGTTCCCGCCTCAGGCGACTGACTGTGTGGAGTTTGCACGTTCTCCCCGTGTCTGCGTGGGTTTCCTCCGGGTGCTCCGGTTTCCTCCCACAATCCAAAGATGTGCAGGTCAGGTGAATTGACCATGTTAAATTGTCCATAGTGTTAGGTAATGGGTAAATGTAGGGGTATGGGTGGGTTGCGCTTCGGCGGGTCGGTGTGGACTTGTTGGGCCGAAGGGCCTGTTTCCACACTGTAATGTAATGTAATGTAATCTAATCTAATCTAATGTAATCTAATCTAATCTAAGCCATCTCTCAATTTTCTTTTGTCTAACAAAAACAGCCTCAAGTCCCTCAGCCTTTCCTCAAAAGACCTTCTCTCCATAGGCAACATCCTAGTAAATCTCTTCTGCACCCTTCCCAAAGCTTCCACATCCTTCCTATAATACAGAGACCAGAACTGTACGCAATACTCCAAGTGCAGCCGCACTAGAGTTTTATGCAGCTGCAGCATGACCTCGTGGCTCAATCCCTTTACCAATAAAAGCTAACACAGCATATGCCTTCTTAACAACCCTCTCAGCCTGAGTGGCAATTTTCAGGGATCTATGTACATGGACACCAAGATCTCTCTGCTCATCTACACTCCCAAGAATCATACCATTAGCCCAGTACTCTGCATTCCTGTTGCTCCTTCCAAAGTGAATCACCTCACACTTAGCAGTCTCCCCTGCTAACATTTCTGGTTAAAACAGGAAATGATCTCATCAGAGCCCCAACTATAAAGGATTGTGGGCTTGCTTGAATCTTCAAATTCCAACCAGTCAGGTTGGCGTGGGTTGGAGGAGAAGTAGGATTTAAAAATCAATCTCTAATAGATGTTCTAATGCCAGCATCATATTTGAAGGTTCAAGTATCAATTCATTAAGGAAGGTGACTGGGAGGGTGTTGTAACCTCAACAAGAAGAAGATATGAAAATCTAGGCTGCTTATCTTGGAACCCTCCTTTTGGAATTGCCTCATTATTTAGCTTGTCAAAGCAATGCCATAGGACCTTATTGGATGACTTTAATATTGTAGGGTTTGAAAGAGTAGACAAAGAGAGAGAGGGAGAGACAGAGACAGAGTCAGAGAGTGGTGAACACTCCATCCCTCCATCATAAGGTTGAAAGTGGGATGTTCACTGATGATTGCACAATGTTCAGCCCCATTCACAACTCCTCAAATGCAAAAGCAGTCCGTGTCCAAATGCAGCAAGATCTGAATGCTATCCAGGTTTCAGCTGATAAGTGGTCAATAACATTTGCATCATGCAAAAACTGGGAAATGACCATCTCTAAGAAGAGAGAATCAAACAATTCCCCACCACACTGTTACCATCACTGAATCCCTCACTATCATCATCCTGAGGGTACCATTGACTAGAAACTGAACTGGACTTGCCATATAAATAGTGATAACGAGCAGTTCACAGGCTAAGATTCCTGCAATGAGTAATTCATCTCCTGAGTCCCCGAAGCCTGCCCACCATCAACAAGGCACCAATCAGGAGTGCGATGGAATGTTCCCTACTTGCCTGGATGAATGCAATTCACTTGGGGTAGGTTCAAGTCATTTTAGTTTGATTTTATTGCTAAGACTATGAGGACACAAAGTTAGGGGAGCTGCAGGTAGTCAGGAGGATTG
Source organism: Chiloscyllium plagiosum (assembly GCF_004010195.1). Taxonomy (NCBI): domain Eukaryota; kingdom Metazoa; phylum Chordata; class Chondrichthyes; order Orectolobiformes; family Hemiscylliidae; genus Chiloscyllium; species Chiloscyllium plagiosum. Next base: position 15,497,652 of record NC_057710.1, read on the forward strand.
CCAGAGGATACAGCAGGACATAGATAGGTTGAAGACTTGGGTGGAGAAATGGCAGATGGAATTTAATCTGGGCAAATGCAAGGTGATACATTTTGGAAGGTCTAATGCAGGAGGGAAATGTACAGTAAATGATAGAACCCTTAGAAACGTTGACTTACAGAGGGATTGAGACATACATGTCCACAGTTCTCTGAAAATGGCAACACAGGTGGAGAAGATGGTCGAGAAGGTATATGGCATGCTTGCTGGGCATTGAGTCTAATTATTGGCAATGTTACAGCTGTACAGACTTTAGTTCGGCCACATTTTGAATTGCTGTATATAGATCTGGTTGCCTCAGAAGGATTGTATAGGTTTGGAAAGAGAACAGAAATGACTTACCAGGACGTTGTCAGGTTTGGAGGGTATTAACTACGAAGAGCGATTGGACAAACTTGCTTTGAATTTTCTTGAACGTCAGAGGCTGAGGGCGACCTGATAAAAGCTTACAAAATGATGAGAGGCCTAGGTAGAATGGATAGTCGGAGTCTTGTTCCGTGGGTAGAAATGTCAGTTACTAGTGGACATAAGTTGAAGATAAAAGAGGGAAAGCTTAAAGGAGATGGGAGGGGCAAGTTGCTTACACAGAGGGGTAATAAGTGCCTGGAATGTGCTGCCAGAGCAGGTATTAGGAACAGATACAATAGCAATGTTTAAGAGGCATCTTGACAAATATATGAATAGGCAGGGGATAGAGGGATATGCACCATGTCGAGGCAAAAGATTAGATTAGATTACTTACAGTGTGGAAACAGGCCCTTCGGCCCAACAAGTCCACACCAACACGCCAAAGCGCACCCACCCAGACCCATTCCCCTACATTTACCCCTTCACCTAACACTACGGGCAATTTAGCATGGCCAATTCACCTAACCTGCGCATTTGTTTTGGACTGTGGGAGGAAACCGGAGCACCCGGAGGAAACCCATGCAGACACGGGGAGAATGTGCAAACTCCACACAGTCAGTCGCCTGAGGCGGGAAGGTTTTTAGTTTAGAAGGGCATCATGTTTCAATGCAGGCTTGGCAGGCCAAAGGGCCCATTCTGTACTATGCTGATCTGTGTTCTTTGTTTATTCTTTGTTCCTTGACACCTGAGTGTGTCAGTCTATATTCAATGAGATCCTAAGGTATTCTGTCATATCCCCAACCAGCATCAGGTGAAGGAGCCCAGAACAAGGGTCAAGGCATTCAGATCTGGGCTCGACCTTTTAGAGTGATGTTGCAAACAATAAGGAAATTAAGGATTCATCCCTATGTGGCCATTTCATCATTGCTAGAAGTGTTTTTAACCAGACACCTGATATATATGAATACATTTCAAAACAATGAGGTGCTCCAGAGCATTGCAAGACTATGCATGACAGCACTACAGATGTAGAGTTCGTTGAAAAACCCAAGGAATAAAATACACACATTTTACAAAGACCTTTTGCATTCTATGGTTATTCTACAACATTTTGCAGCCACCAAAGTCTAGTCACTGTCTCATCAGCACTCACTCCGTCATGGGGATATTGGTCTGGATGTTGTTCTCGAGTCTCTGGACTGGGACTTCAGAAATATGCTCGATTAACTCCACAACTCCTCAGCATTTGCTGGAAATGGCTTTGAATAGGATAAGAGGCCTGGCAGAGCGAGTGAAGCCTCTTTTATTGATCATCAACAGTCTTTGTTACTCCAAAGCAGATTGCCGCCTTACTCTCTATGTATGTCACAGAACTGTTGGCACTGCGGTGCTCCATTCCGTTCTGCATGCCGCACAGAACTGAGGCAAACAGCCGAGTGCAGGTTTTGCTCTTTGGGCTATTTACAGCATGGGACTTTCCTTTTCTTTTTGCATTCATTCTTGGGTGTCACTGGCAAGACTGGCATCTAGTTGTGATTATAATGTTGTACAGGGACATGGGGAAAAGGCTTGGTTGGCACTAGGTGATAGGACTGGTGCTAGCAAAATGGGTTAAATGGCCTCCTTCTATACCATAACAGTGATTCTGTGTCGAGTGAGCGTGCAATGCCAACCGCTGCCTATAAATGGTAGCTGCTCCTTTGTCAGGTAATTAGTGAGGTAGGATCATAAGACACAGAATTTATAGCACGTATGTCATGCAACTGATATGATATATTGAACAAACCTAGATTGCTGCCAGCATCCTCTTGTTCTGACCAGACCTACAGGACTGATTTAGTCTAAAACCAATCAGCAAGAAACATCTGGTGGCATGATGAGAAGAGACTCTTGCCTTCAGCAAGATGCGGTGAATTGTAAAATACAAGTTTTGCCTGTTCCTCACCCAAGTCCTTTTGGTATCACGGAATTGGATGGAGTTCAAGGAAGTCCTCAGCATTAACTATAGTTGTCATGGTCACCAGTATTGAGACTAGTTTTTTATTCGAGATTTTATGAATTGAATTCAAGTTCCACCAGCTGCCATATTAGGATTGGAACCCACGCCCTATGGGCTTACCAATGTACCTTCCCAAACCTACTTCCTCCCTATGAAACATTTCCTGCTAATTGAGGAAAGTTTCATTGAAGCCAACCAGGAGTCATTGTCACTTGTAGAATCATGGGTTGGCATAACACAGAAACAGGGCGTTCAGACCCATTGCATCTGTGCCAACCTTTTGGATAGAGCAACCCGATTAGTCTCATTGTCCACATGCCTTATGTCTTTCAAAATACTTTCAACAAAGTCCCACAGAAGAGATTACTGTGTAAAATTAAAGTGCATGGGATTGAGAGTAGTGTACTGAAATGGATAGATATCTATTTGGTAGATAGGAAACAAAGAGTAGGAATAAACATGTCTTTTTCTGAATGAGATACCACATGGATTGGTATTAGGAGCCCATTAATTCATAACATATATTAATGTTTTAGCTGATTTGCAGGTGACGCAAAGTTAGATGGGAGGGTGAGCTGTGAGGAGGATGTAGAGATGCTTCAGTGCAATTTGGACTGGCTGAGTGACTGGGCAAATGCGTGTCAGATGCAGTATAATGTGGATAAATGTGAGGTTATTCACTTTGGGAGCAAAAACAGGGATTGGTTTTGGCTATAAATTGAAAGGGGGTTGTGCATCAGGATTTGTCTGTCCTTGCATTGCAGACACTGAAGTTCAATATTCAGCTGCTGCATGCAGTCAAGAAAGCAAATGATATTTGGCCTTCATAACATCCATACAGTGTGGAAGCAGGCCCTTCAGCCCCCAATGAGTCCCAAAGAGCAGCCCACCCAGATCCACACCCCTACATCGTCCCTGTTACCCTGCATTTCCCATAGCTAATCGAGCTAACCTGCCCATCCCTGGACACTATGGGACAATTTAGCATAGCCAGTCCACCTAACCTGTACATCTTTGGACTGTGGGAGGAAACAATCGCAGACATGGGGAGAACATGCAAACTCTAAAAAGGCAGTCACCTGAGGTTGGAATCAAACCTGGGACCCTGGTCGTGTGAGGCAGCAGTGCTAACCACTGAGCCAATGTACCACCTACTGATAATGTGAGGTTCTGAGTACAGGAGAAAGGATGACTTGCTGAATTTATATGGGAAACAACAAAACAAAGAATTGCAGATGCTGGAAATCAGATAATGCTGGAAAATCTCAGGCGATCTGGTAGCATCTGTGGAGAGAAAGCAGAGTTAATGTTTCAGGTCACACGTCTGAACTGGTTCTGAAGCAGGATCACTGGACCTGAAACAGTAGGTGCTGTCAGACCTATGCAGAGATTTTCCAGTAATTTCTGATTTTGTTGTAACTATGTGGTGAGATCAAGTGTGTGCAGTTTGTGTGCAATTCTGGTCTCCTTATCTGAGGAGGAAATGTTCCTGCTGTAGAGCGAGTGCGGTGAAGGTTCATCAGACTGATTCCTGGGGTTGCAGGACTGAGGTTTGAGGAGAATTGAAGCAGTTCAGATTACATTTGCTGGTGTTTAGGACAACAGAACTTAGAACATGGAACAGTACAGCACAGTACAGGCCCTTCGGCCCATGATGTTGTGCAAGATCTCATAGAAACCTATAGCATTCTAACAGGACTAACACGATGGATGGAGGAAGCATGTTCCCAATGGCAGGAAATTCCAGAGCCAGGGCCTACAGTCTAAGGATACAAGATAAACTATTTAGGAGTGAGATGAGGAGAATGTTTTCAACCAGAGAGTGGCGATCCTGTGGAATTCTCTACCACAGAAAGCAGTTAAGACCAAAACATTGTACCATTTCAAGAAGGAGTTGGATATAGCACTCGGGGTGAAAGGGATTAAAGAAACTGGGAGAAAAGCATGAATAGGCAATTGAGTTGGATAATCAGTCATGATCATGATGGATGGTGGAGCAGACTGGAAGGGCCGAATGGCCTACTTCTTCTCCAGTTGTTTATATTTCTAAGCTCTGCAATGTTTTTCGTCTTCATCGTTACGCCAAATTCCCTTTGGAATGTTGCCATTGAATCTATTCCCAAAATTCTATCCTAACTCTATTACACTTCAATTTGAAACAACTCACTGCTTAAAAAGAAATCTCTGCATCTCATTCTCTTGTTTCATCATCAACTACACACTCCAGTAACAGTGAGTGATGGTGGCCATCCTCAAAATTCTGTTCAATACCCAGGGGCAGAGCAGAGAAGCACACAAATCCTGTAGATGCCAGGGACAAAGACAGATGGATGGAACTGGGGTATAGATGATCCATGATTGAATTCAATATGGAAAGAGGCATAATGCCAACAAGAAACCCTTGTGGTTTTTTTAAAGGCAATGAGAACACAAAACACAGATTGTCTGTGCAACATATGGTGGTGTTGGGTTAAGCCATGATTTAACTTGACACTCATCACACCCTGACGTTTCGGGCAAAAGCCCTTCATCATTCATCACACACCCCCACCCCACACTCATGGTAAAATAACTTCCAACCATTCATCTTCAAGGCTCACAGATAAAGACTATCATGATATACCAACATCTGAAGAGTTAATCCTCATCGACAGTCAATACAGTAAAAGATTTATATAATGGAACATCCTAAAGCCCTTTACAGTCTATGTAGTGTAATCACTGATGTCATGAAGGAAATGTGGCAGCCAATTTGGTGTACACAGAAAGTTTCCACACTCAGAAATACAGTAGCCATAAGATAGCCTGGGTTCTTAGAGTCACAGAGTCGTGGAGATGTGCAACATGGAAGCAGACCCTTTACTCCAACTCGTCCATGTCGACTAGATATCCCAAATTAATCTAGTCCCATTTGCCAATATCCGTCGGAACCCTTCCTATTCAAATACCCATCCAGATGCCTTTTAAATGTTGTAGTTGTACCAACCTCCATCATTTCCTCTGGCAGCTCAATCCATGCACGCACCACCCTCTGCGTGAAAAAGTTGCCTTTTAGATATCTTTTAAAATTTTCCCCTCTCATCCTGAACCTGTGACCTCTTGTTCTGGACTCCCCCACCCCAGGGAAAAAACGTTTTCTAGTTACCCTATCCATGCTCCTCATGATTTTATAAACCTCTATCAGGGTCACCCCTCAGCCTCTGACACTCCAGGGAAAACAGCCCCAGCCTGTTCAGCCTCTCTCTATAGTTCAAACCCTCCAACCCTGGCAACTTCCTTGTAAATATTTTCTGAACCCTTTTAAGTTTCCCAACATCCTTCCTATAGGAGGGAGACCAAAATTGCATGCGGTATTCCAAAAGCTGGTTATTGAAGTTGGTTGATATATATTGACTAGGATATCAAATTGTGTCATGGGATCTTTTAGATCTGTTCACCTCTGAGGACAGATGAGGCTTTAGTTTAATATCCCATCCATAAGACAGCAAAACTGAGGGTAAGGCTCACCCTCAGTGCTATATTAAGGTGTCAGACTAAATGATACATGGCTGTAGAGGAGAGCTTCAATCTACAAACCTTGAGACCGGAGGTAAATTGGCGATCACGGAATTGACACATTTTGGACAAGGAGGGTGACCCCACGATCCCTTCTCCTACATTTGGGAAGAATGGACAGGCTTGCTGAGCCTTTTTCTCTTCCTAAAAGTGTGTAAAACTCCTGACCTTTATCGTTGAAGAGAAACAGAGGGAAACTAGATCTGTTCAGTCTTTAGTCAGCTCAATCTGAAACCGATCTCCTGAAGCTCTGCTCTTTATCAAACGGAACATCACTATGGTTTTAATTTCATTAGTAACACCAATTGTGTTAAACATCTGCTAACACAAAATTGACTGATTACTCACGTTGACTGTCAGAACAAACAATTAACGGGGGAAGGTCACTCTTTGATTTTGTTTGCTGACTATGGCAGGTCGCTGACAAAAACGTACGCATTGTCAGTAAATTAGAATTCATATTGTGCCATCTAAAGGATTTTATGATGTTAATGAGAGCCCACGGGCATTTACCAAGGACATCCTACAATTACTGTCTCTGGTGTGTTTGATTACATTACCCAATTGCTGCTTGCAGTGACACTACCACAATATTAATGATAAACAGGAGATTGTCATTATGAAACACCAGTTTCTGTTGTCACTGCTGTACACTCAGCTCTTAGTAGGCCACTGTTAACTGCTGTGCATCTGAGAGCAGTACATGGCTAGCCCTTAGTCTGAGTTCAGAGGGTAAATGTTTCCAGATTTGAGAAGTAGCATCTTGGAAGGAGATTCGCTGAGTTGGGTTGGTCTTATGACAACAGATTGAGCAGTTGTATAGAATCCCTACAGTGTGAGCCGCAGGCCATTCGGCCCATCAGGTACACACAAACCCCCTCCGAACAGCGTCCCAGCCAGACCCAGCTCCCTACTCTACATTTCCCATGGCTTATCCACCTTGCGTGTTCATCTTTGACTGTGGGAGGAAACCAGAGCACCCAAAGGAATCCCACGGAGAGAATGTGCAAGCTCCACACAAACAGTTGCCCAAGACTGGAATCAAACCCAGGTCCCTGACTCTGTGAGGCAGTGATGCTAACTGCTGAATCACCATGTTTCCCAGGTTATGCCTATACTCTTTGGACTTTAGAAGAATGAGAGGTGATCTAATTGATATTAAAGGAGATTTATGAAATAGGTGAGAGAGGATATGCCGTCATGTGGGGCAATCTAGAAAGAGACGTCATAGTGTTTGGAAAAGAAGGTAACTACCCCAGAGCACAATTGATGCTGGAATGTTGATAGATTTACGGAGAGATAGACTGATTTTTAATCAGTAATGAGGTGAAGGGTTATGGAGCGTGGGCAGTAAAGTGGAGTTGAGGCCAAGATGAGATCAACATGACCATATTAAATGGCAGAGCAGGCTTGAGTAGGCCATCTTTTGGTTCTTATTTTCTTATGATCAGGGTAAACCAACAGCAGGACTTTCAGATACTCTTGGACAGCAGTGGAAGGGAAGAAGTTCTATTTTAAAATGATGAAAGGCCAGTTTTAGGACTGCTGTTACAAAGAGTTCTTCAGTTAGATTGAAGTTAAGGATGACCCATCCTCCATGTTTCACCTCAAAATAATGTAACTCAATGAACTTCTGAAGAGAAGGTGGAAGATTGAGATTGATCATTGAATAAATGTTCAGGTTCATTAAGCATTTCTTTATTCCTAAATGACGCTGCTGATTTGCATTAGGTGCCCACTTAACTGTCATGGCCCAGTGAATACCAGCTTATGCCATCTTCAGAAAGTCATGGGTTCAAGTCAAACCGCAAGAGCCTGAGTACAGAAATTTGTAATTTGATTCTTCCAGTGCAATAGTGAGGGAGGACGTCAGTGTCAGAGGTGCTGTCATTCCAACGTAATAATAAACCCAATCTGCTCCCTCAGGTACATTTATAAAAGACCTTTGGCACTATTTCGAACAGCAAGTGGTGTCATGACCAATATTCATCCTTCAATCTGCTTCCTTAAACAAAAAGGGCCCAGTTCTCATTGCTTTGTTGTTTGTGGGAGCTTGCTCTGTACGAATTGACTGCCATACTTCCTACTTTACAACAGCGACTGCAATTTAAATGAACTTCAGGAGAACATAGAACATAGAATATAGAACGTTACAGCGCAGTACAGGCCCTTCGGCCCTCGATGTTGTGCCAACCTGTGAAATTAATCTGATGCCCATCTAACCTACACTGTTCCATTATTATCCACATGTATGTCTAATGCCATTTAAATGCCCATAACATGGCGACTTTACTATAGTTGCAGGCGGGTTGTTCCACACCCCCTACTACTCTGTGAGTAAAGAAACTACCCCTGATATCTGTCCTAAATCTATCACCCCTCAATTTAAAACTATGTCCCCACATGTTAGCTTTCACCATTCAAGGAAAAAGGCTCCCATTGTCCACCCTATCTAACCCTCTGAGTATCTTATACATCTCGATTAAGTCTCAATTTTCTTCTCTCCAACAAAAGCAGCCTCAGTTCCCTCAGCCTTTCCTCGTAAGACATTCCCTCTATACCAGGCAACACCCTAGTAAGTCTCCTCTGAACACTTTCCAAAGCTTCCTTCCAATAATGCGGTGAGCAGAACTGCACACAGTACTCCAGGTGCGGCCTTACCAGTGTCTTGTACAGCTGAAGCATGACCTCATGGCTCCGAAACTCAATCCCCCTACCAATAAAAACCAACGCACTAAATGCCTTCTTAACAACCCAATCAACTGCGTGGCAACTTTCAGGGACTTATGCACCTGGACACCGAGGTCTCTCTGTTCATCTACACAGCCAAGAATTTTACCATTAGCAAAGAGCAACCAAGCTACCAAGGGATGTTCTGGGATCATAAAAGCCTGATAGAAACGTAAATCTTTTCTTATTCGGTATCAGCACCCGCAGTTCGTGTTTGTTTTGTTAAACATCTGATCAGTTTTTACTTTCTGCCCCCTCTCTCCCAGATACATGTATAAACTCCGAGATTTGCATATCTTCAATGAAAATTTCACAGAGGCGGCCTTCACTCTACTCCTGCATGCAAAGTTGCTGAAGGTAATGACCAAAGCATTTCTGTGTTCGACACAATGGGTGCTGGGACTGATTTCAGCACAGCAGCCCACTCTGAGTGCATCACTGCAGTTTCCATGAGAATTGCAATATCTCAGCCATCCAGATTCAATGGAAAGTGTTTGATCAGAAGAAGCAGTATTGGAAGCATGAAATGACTAATCAGTGAGAGGCCATTTGGCCCATCCAGTCTGCACTGGCCCTTTTGAAAAGTAATCTCCTTCACCTCATTTCCTCCCACATCACCACACACTCTCTAAATAACCCTGCAGTTTTTGTTTCTCCTGCAAGTATTCATCCAGTTCCCTTTGGAAAGCTGAGGGAACTCCACCAGCTTTTCCAGTCTATTCACATGGCTGTGAACATGCCTGCCTGTGATCCCTCCAGTCAATCTGCTCTTCAAAGCCCTTATGTCCTTCCTAATGTGTGTCACCCACACTCGGAGCTGGGGGCAACCAACCTCTTTTAATAGATGGGTTTAGCATTGTGCAGGAATTGGAAAGGAATTGTGCAGGAATCAGAAAAATATGTGGAAAATCAGGATGTGATTTGATAGAATAAATGGGGAGAAGCTGATTCCACTGGCTGTCCTGTTGGTAACTAAAGGAACACAGATTGGATGTAAACAGCAAAAAGAAAATGGTGGAAAGGTGATGAGCAATGATTTGTCCTCAGTACAATATTCCCAAGTTTGCTGTTGGCAGAAAACTAGTTACAATGTGGAGGTGCCAGTGTTGGACTGGGGTGGACAAAGTCAGAAATCACACAACACCAGATTATAGTCCAACAGGTTTATTTGAAGTCATAAGCTTTTGGAGGGTAGACCCTTCATCAGGTGAAGTGAGAGAGAAGCACATGGAATCTATAGGCAGAGAGATCAATGGGCAGAGAGATCAAAACGTCAGACAATGGTGTTTTGAGTGTCGAATAATAAGTCTCTGCAGGTGACTAAGAGTGTTAGATGGTGTGAGTAAAGTGTCAACAGCTGAATAACAAGCAAAGGGATGACCTATAATCAGATTAAATGAGGTGGAGAGATAATTGCAAAACATTCAAAATGAGGTGGCGCTGGAGACAAACCAAATGACTGGAATAACATGGATCACAGACAGAAGCCGCTGGAGAAGCCCAGCAGGTCGGGCAGCATCTGTGAAGAAACACCAGAGGAAGGGTCACCAGACCCGAAACGTTAACTCGGACTTATCTTCACAGATGCCCTGAATCCCCCACCCCCAGCAGCCCCTGCCCCTGCCCTGATTTACAGCATTCATAGGTCTTTCGGTTTTTATTTGGCTGGGATAGCATGCTAGGTATAAGGGTCACATGACGTGCGTCTAACCAAAGTAATAAATAATCCAAAACTGTACAAGCTAATTAAGGTAGAGAGATCACAACAATTTATCAAGGTGATGGCTTCAAAACAGGATGGTGAGGAAGGTTTTACAGATACAGAACAGTGTGGTGGGGTCACACGTACCGCAACATGAAGCCCAGTTCACGGTTTAGGTCAACTTCATGGGTACAGAACTTGGCTATCAGTTTCTGCTCGGCGATTCTGTGTTGTTGTGTATCTTGAAGGCCACCTTGGAGGATGTTTACCTCAAGATCAGGGGCTGATTACTCTTGAAAGTTGAAGTTTTCCCTGACTGGAAGGGAACATTCCTATCTAACGATTGTTGCGTAGTGTCCATTCATCCGCTGTCGTAGCATCTGCATGGTCTTACCAATATACCATGCCTTGGGCCTGGAGTATATGAGGTAAACAATATTGGCTGAGTCATGTGAGTATATGCCATGTGTGTGGTGGGTGGTGTTCTCACGTGTTACGGTAGTATCCATGACGATGATCTGACATGTCTTGCAGAAGTTGCCATGGCAGGGCTGTATGGTGTTGTGATCAATATTGATCTGAAGGTGGGTAGTTTACTGCAAACAATGGTCTGTTTTAGATTTGGTGGTTGTTTGAAGCCAAGATGTGGAAGTGTAGGAATGACCTTGGCAAGATGCTCGTCGTCATCAATGATATAGATTCATAGAGTCTATACCATAGAGACCCTTTGGTCCAATCCATCCATGGCAACCAGATATTCTAACCTAATCTAGTCCCATTTGCCAGCATTTGGCCCATATCCTTCTAAACCATTCCTATTCACATACCCATCCAGATGTCTTTTAAATGCTGTAACTGTACTAGGCTCCACCACTTCCTCTGGTGGCTCATTCTATACAAACACCACCTTCTGCATGAGAAACGTTTCCCCTTGGGTTCCTTTTAAATCTTTCCCCTCTCGCCTTTGCGTAGAACATGGCATAGGCTGTCCACTCTGGGGAAATACTGGATGACGAAAGAGACAGAAAAGGGTGGAAGAAATTATAACTGGGGTGGGAGGGGTCGTTGATTATGTTTGTTGCCTTCCTGAGGCAGATGGAGTCAATGGATGGACTGGGCTGTGTTCACTACTCTTGTGAGTCTTGAGAAGAGTAGTTGCCAAACCACAACGTGATGCATCCAGATACCTGTAGGATGCTTTCTATGGTGCATCTATAAAAAGTGGTAAGAATCCTATATTGTCCACATCAGTTTCCCTTCACACACATCAAATTGAGGCGTTGAATCAGAATGGGTTGTGGTGAGCCTGGGCATCACAATAACTATTCTCGACTACCACCCTCACTTGACATCCCTGAAGTATTTATAAACTGAGCATGAGGCAAGGATGGTAAAATAATAATATAACTCAGCAAAAGTCACTCCCAGTCTCCAAACCCAAACTGTTCCACCTGAACTAGACGGACTTGTTGCTGAAAAACTCAGTGAGGGAAAAGAAGAAATCTCTTTATTCACAGAGTGGGCTAAAATGTGCAACTGGCTACCATAAGCAAGCTCAAGTCTTTGAGAGAACAGCTCAAGAGAATTATTTTTTTCTGTGTTGTGGGATCTTTGGAATGCTCTTTGTTGGAGAAAGGGCCATTGGATAATCTTAAGGCAGAGATAGCTATGTTCTTGACTAACCACATGAGTCAACTGGTATTGGGTATTGGTAATAAAGTGGAGTTGAGGCCACAGTCATGTCAGCCTTGGTTTTCTTGGAAGCCAGAGTTGGCCCAAACAGGGTTTAAATGCCCTACTCCTGCTCCTAATGTTTTTTTTAAATTATCATCCACTCATGGGAACTCATTGAATTTGAACATGACTGATTTAATTTGCTTTCACTCCAATTATGTAACCAAGTTCCATGTCCCTTAGTCCTGAACCAAATAAAAATCTATGATATCATTAGTAAATATAATATATTCAATATATATTAAAAATCTATCTAACCTGGTATTAAAAATCCCAATTGTCCTGGGATCCACATTCCTTCAGGATAGAACATTTCAAACTTCTATTTACATTTCCACATCGAAATGCACAATGTCTATCCCTAATATTTGCATCCCTGCCACTGTTCAGCGTTCATCTGACTGTTGCTCACTGTTTTGCAATGAAATTTCTTTTGAGATCATATCTGAATAAATTTTGCACCAATTTCTGACCATAATCATTTGTATTCTTCAACTCCTGTTCCTCCAACTCCATGAGTTATTGTCACTGTGGTCTGGAGATGGAGTAAAGTTTCAAAGTATCTCACATATCCCTTTCTTTTTGCTTCTCAGTACATCTCTCTCAAATCTGTAAAACCATTTCTGAATCAGCATGCTGTTTAGAAGATCTTCAGCGTTACATGTATTTATTTTAGTGGTATCATTGTCCTTCTTAAAAGCCAGCAAATACTTTGCGTCAGTATTTACTGTAGAGAAGGATATAGAAGCTAGGGAACATGGGGATATAAATAGTGATGTCTTGAAGAGTATCCATAATACAGAAGTGGAGATGTTGGAAGTCGTAAAATGCATAAAGGTAGATAAATCCCCCGGACCTGATCAGGTTTATCCCATAACTTTGTGGGAGGCTAGGGAAAATATTGCTGGGCCCTTTGCTGAGATATTTGTATCATCAATATAGGTAAAGTGCCAAAAGATTGGAGGGCGGCTAATGTGGTGACATTTTTAAAGAAAGGCTGTAAGGAAAAGCCAGGGAATTACAGGCCAGTGAGCCTTATGTCAGTGGTAGGTACGTTGTTGGAGGGGATTCTGAGGGACAGAATTTGGAAAGGCAAGGACTGATTACTGATAGTCAACATGGCTTTGTACATGGGAAATCATAGTCGAGAAGTGTGGTACTGGTAAAGAACAGTAGGTTAGGCAGCATCAGAGGAGCAGGAGAGTCGTGTTTCAGGCATAAGCCCTTCATCAGGAATGTGAAGGAAGAAGAGAGATAAATAAGGGTGTGGAGGTGGAGCTGGGGAAAAGGTAGGTGGGAAGATGATAGGTCAATTCAGGTGGGGGGATGATAGTAACAGATTGGTGGAGAGGGTGGAGTGGATAGGTGGGAGGGAAGATAAACAGGTACTAGTAGGTCTACTTCAAGACGTGGTTGAAGAGCTTCAAGGCAGAGGAGATGATCTGGGGGTGCAGTGAGAGAGAAAGACTCATTAAAATCCTTGTGGAGGGAGGACAAGAACTTCTTCAAAATGGACATCCTTGGAAGAGGCTTTGCGGTAAGGTTTTCAGCACTGTTGAGTGTTTTGAAGAGATGACAAAGAAGATTAATGAAGTCAGAGTGGTAAACATTGTCTATATGGACTTCAGCAAGGCATGCGACATGGTTCCACATGGTAGGGTGATTGGCAAGGTTAGATCATGTGGAATTGAGGGGAAGCTAGCCAATTGGATAAAACATTGGTTTGCAGGTAGGAGACAGAGGGTGGTTTTCAGAGTGTGGTTTTTCTGACTGGAGGCCTATGACCAGCCATAAGGACCGGTGATGAGTCCACTTTTGTTTGTCATTTATATAAATGATGTGGATGTGAATGTAGGAGGGATAGTTTGCATATGACACCAAAATTGGTGGTGTAGTAGTCATTGAGAAAGGTTATCTTCTGATCAGATGGGCCAATGGACCGAGGAGTGGCAGATGGGGTTTAATTTAGATAAATATGAGGTTTCGCATTTGGGCAGTACTTATACAAGTAATGGTGGGGCCCTGGGGAGTGTTGTCGAACAAAGAGACTCAGGGATGTAGGTGCACAGTTCCTTGAAAGTGAATTGTGGGTAGACAGAGTGATGAAGAAGACATTTGACATGCTTATTGTCATTGGTCAGTGCACTGAGTACAGGAATTGGAAGGTCAGACTGCACAGGACATTTGGTGAGGACACTTTTAGAATATTGCATTCAATTCTGGTCTCCCTGCTATAGAAAGATGCTGCTAAACATGAAAGAGTTCAGAAAAGATTGACAGGAATGTTTCCAGGATTGGCCAGTTTGAACTATATGGAGAGGCTGAATAGGCAGGGCGGTTTTCCCTGGAGTGTCGGAGTCTGAGGGGTGACTTTATAGAGGTTTATAAAATCATGAAGGACTTGGATAGGGTGAATATCCAAGGTCTTTTTACCAAGGGTAAGGGAGTCCAAAACCTGAGGGCATAGGTTGAAGGTGAGAGGATAAAGATTTAAAAGGGACCAAGGGGATAGCTTTTTCATGCAGAGGGTGGTCCGTGTATGGAATAAGCTGCCAGAGGAAGTGGTGGTGGCTGGAACAATTACAACATTTAAAAGGCATCTAGATAGGTAAATGATAAATGTGAGGGGTTGAATTTTGGTAAGGCAAAGGTAGGAAGTGTTGAGAGGAATATGGGCCAAATGCTGGCAAATGGGATTAGATCAGTTTAGGATATCTGGTTGGCATGGATGAGTTGGACCAAAGGATCTGCTTCCATGCTATATAACTCCATGACTGTGACTCAATTGACTCAATTGCTAGCAACTTACCACTTAGTTAGTTCAAATTGGCATCCAGGTAAGTGCCAAATTGTGAATTTCACCACTGGTGACACAGCATGGCCACAGCAATGTGTCAAGCTCCCCTTCCACTGTCCTTCGCCCACTGCTATGTCTCCCTGCCCCTCCTCAAAGAGTGCAATAGCTCCCTTTCTCATCCCCCTGAACAAACAGATGGATTGTTGCCACGATGTGGCACGGTGGCACAGTGGTTAGCACAGCTGCCTCACAGCGCCTGAGACTCAGGTTCAATTCCCGCCTCAGGCGACTGACTGTGTGGAGTTTGCACATTCTCCCTGTGTCTGTGTGGGTTTCCTCCGGGTGCTCTGGTTTCCTCCCACAGTCCAAAGATGTGCAGGTCAGGTGAATTGGCCATGCTAAATTGCCCGTAGTGTTAGGTAAGGGGTAAATGTAGGGGTATGGGTGGGTTGCGCTTCGGCGGGTCGGTGTGGACATGTTGGGCCGAAGGGCCTGTTTCCACACTGTAATGTAATCTAATCTAATGTAAACTATGTACCTTCAGCAAGGATTGCATGTTCAATTCTGGAGTATGATTTGAATCCACAAATTTCTGGTTCAAAGAACAGGGTACTACCAACTGAGTTTGAATATTTCTTTTGAGTGTGCAACCATGCCTCAAATATCAATTTCTCTCTTGTATTTCAATAGTGAGAGAGGAAAGATATAAAAGAGACCTAAGGGGCAACTTTTTCACACAGAGGGTGATACATGTATGGAATGAGCTGCCAGAGGAAGTGATGGAGATTGGTATAATTGCAACATTTAAGAGGCATTTGGATCGGTATATGAATAGAAAGGGTTTGGAGGGATATGGACTGGGTGCTGGCAAGTGGGACTAGATTAGTTTGGGATATCTGGTCGGCATGGACGTGTTGGACCGAAGGGTCTGTTTCCATGCTATACATCTCTATGACTCTATGACTCTATCTCTGTGACTGCAGCAACCTCTTCATGAGGGCAATGTCAAGTGGAGGTGTTGGGGAATGTGTTTACAAGACATGACTTGTAGTAGTGACAGAAGGATTGGAGAATTCAATTATGGTCTCCACCTCTGTTTACTATCTTATTGAAAGATTCATGGATACAAATCAGGTGTAGGCCCTTCAGCCCCTCAAACCTGTTTTAACATTCAATAAGATCGTGGCTAATCTGATCATAACCTTGAATCCACATTCCAGCTTAACCCTGGTAATCTTTCAACTCTTTATTAACAAAAATCTGTCAATCTCTCTCTTAAAAAGTTCAATAAATCTGCTTCCGTGCCTTTAATATTTTCCAACCTAACAATCCCTGAGAATTCCGTGCTCCTCTAAGACTGCTGTCCTGTGCTTTTTTCATTTTCTTCCATTTTGTTGAGGCCTAAGCATTGGAGTTCCTTTTCGACATCTGTTTTACATTTTAAGCTACTCCCTAAATTCTAACTCTTTGACTAACCTTGACCTATCCTATTGTCTCCTTTTTTTGGCCCAGTGTCAATTCTGATCTGATAATGCTCCTGCGAAACTGTACATTTTCCTACATTAGCGGGCTGGTAAAAGGCATGTTTTTTATTTTGCTGGTTGTCATCTGACAGCCAGAGAAACACTGGTGGGGGACAGGCAGGAAAGGTAAAGCCCTTCTGAACCATAAGGCTGCTCTCGCATTGAAGACCTCAGGCAAGGAGCAAGGTGGAGAAGGTAGGACCTTCATGCTTAGCTCAGCCGGTGTGGGAATTGAACTCACACTGTTAGCGAGATTCTGTGTTGCAAGCCAGCTCTCCAGCTAACCGGACCTCAGGCACCACCGTGTTAAAAGCAGCGAGTTAATGAAAGAAGCATTTGAGGCGTGGAATGAAGTCATGTATAATATGCCAATAATTGAACCTTGGGGCAGTCAAATAGACAGCATTGGCCTCTCTTGCTCCATAAGTTACTTTGTTGAGTCAAGAATCAGATCTACTGACGCAGAGTCACAGAATCATAGAGACGTACACCACGGAAACAGACCCTTCGGTCCAACTCGTCCATGCCCACCTAATCTCGTCCCATTTGCCAGCACTTGGCCCATATCCCTCTGAACCTTCCTAGTCATATACCTATCCAGATGTCTTTTAAATGTTGTAATTGTACCAGCCTCCACCACTTAGTTGGAGAGGATCCATGATGGGAATGAAGTGGCTGATGAGCAGTGATTTGCTGATTGATGCATAAGCGCACTTTGCATCTTGAAATCAGGGACACATTCTCTTTTATTGATTGGAAGAAGGAATCTACAAATTGAGCACGTTTTGTTGGGTTCTGAATTTTGAGAGGGTACAAGAGAACTGCAAGCCAATTAAGGGAGAGGTTCTTGTGCAAGTCGACCACTAATCAAGGGTGATTACTGACCTTCCTCTGTTCCCCTTCAAATCAATGAATACAATCACAGTGTTAATTATTTTGAATTGCAACCAGAACTGCAGAGGCCAAGGGGTTACCTTCATGGAAATATGTTGACTTTCCATCTTAACTAAACTACTTTATATCAAAGAGATTTAACGCTTTCCCGCCTGTAGTTTGCCATAAGCATTAAGCTTGTCACTTGTTGCTTGTTACAATCCCAAGAACACTCCATCTCTCATCCCATGAAAATAGCAGCTTGTGCTGGGAGGCATAGTTTGATAGACAAATGCTCTGGGGCAGGTAGCCGAGTAAGCAAGGTTAGGTAATATGGAATCCAGGGAGAGCTAGCCATTTGGATGTACAATTAGCTTGAAGGTAGGAGACAGAGGGTGATAGTGAAGGATCTTTTTTGGACAAGACTGTGCATCACAAGGATCAGTACTGGGTCTACTGTCTTTCATCATTTTTATAAATGATTTGGATGTGAACACAGGAGGTATGTTTATCAAGTTTGCAGATGACACCAAAATTGGTGGTGTAGTGGGCAGAGAAGAGTACAACCGGATCTTGATCAGATGGGCTGATGGGCCGAGGAGTGGCAGATGCAGTTTAATTCAGATAAATGTGAGATACTGCATCTTGGAAAAGCAAATCAGGGCAGGACTTATACACTCAATGGTAAGGTCCTGGGGAGTGTTGCTGAACAAAGAGACTTTAGAGTGCAGGTTCATAGTTCCTTGAAAGTTGAGTCATGTAAACAGGATAATGAAGAAGTCATTTGGTAAGCTTGCCTTGCTTTTATGACTCAAAGTCATTCCTGTCTGAGCCTAGATTTTATAGCCTAGCATTTATATAGTACCTTCCACAGCCTCAGGACTGTTCCAAATGTCTTTACAGCCAATGAGAAATGTCAAAGTGCAGTCACTCCAGCAACACAGTAGACAATTGGTGCACAGCAACTCCGACAACACATGTTAGGGATCAGGCAGTCCCTTTTCTGGGGTGATTGGGAGGTGGGGGATCATTAGCAAATACATATTTGGCAGAAAACTGGAGAAAATTGTGGTGCTGTCCCCTCAGGCAGAGTTTATGTGCTTTACAGAGGGCATCTCAACCTATTGTCTCATCCAAAGGATGACACCTCCAAAGTGTACAGTCAGCGTAGCACTGGAGTATCATTCTAGATCTTGTACACAAGTCCCTGGAGTGGGGATAGAGCCCATTTTGACACATTTTCTACCCATTGAGCCATGGCCGATATTGTTGCTCAGCAGAAAGTTACCTGTAAAATCCAGGCAGATTTTAATAGGGTCGATGTGGAGAGGTTGTTTCTTCTTATGGGAGAATATAGGGCTAGGAGTCACTATTTAATTGTCAGGGTCACCCATTCAAACTGGAGATTCAGTGATGCATATATCTCTGACAGTTGTGAGTCTTTGGAACTCTTTCCTTGGACAGTTGACGGAAGCAAATTTCCACAGACTTGGACTGGTTCTTATTAAGCAAGGGGCTGAAAGGTAATCAGGGTGAGGCTAGACTGAGGATTTAAGGTTGCAATTTGATCAACCATGATTTTATTGAATGATATGGCAGGCTCAAGGGGCTGAATGGCCTTCTCCTAATTTGTAGATTTGTATGTTCATATCAATGAACTTTTTAGCAAGATAGCAAATAGATGGGGATATCACAGTTCAATTCTCCAGTCTGTTTGCCACCACTACAAGGCATGTCTTGTAAGTGCTTTCTCCAACACCTCATTTAAAATTGGCAACCAAGCTCCCACCTTAGTCATCATTGAAATGTGGACAGCGCATTGATTGTTCCTTGAGAAGGTGATGGTGAGCTGTCTTCCTGAACCAATGTAGTCCATTTCATGTCAGCATCCCAATAGTGCTCTTAAGTAGAGAACGATGAGATGTTGACCCAGCATCATTAGAGAAACAGAGATATAATGTCCAACTCACTTAAACATGAAGTCCTGAAGAAGGGCTAATGCCCAAAACGTCGATTCTCCTGTTCCCTAGATGCTGCCTGACCTGCTGCACTTTTCCAGCAACACATTTCCATCTCTGATCTTCAGCATCTGCAGACCTCACTTTCTCCTCACTTAAACATGTAACTTGGAGATGCAGGGATGGCTGATAGCGTTCATATGCACTTGCCTCACTGCCCTTGTCCTGTCAAGTAGTCAAGGTTGCACACTTAGAAGGTGCAATTGAAGGAGATTTGGTGAGATGCTATAGTGCATCTAGCAGATGGTAAATACTGAAACTACATCATAGCACACAGATTGGGTGTCAATACTAGCAGATAGATGGCTGATCAAGCAAACAGCTAACTCATGTGGTACAACCATCAGGGCACCTCAATTCGCCCATTATTTAGTGAGGGTCATTGTGTCTATTGATGGGAGATCTTCTCATGTGTTTCATCTTCTATTCAGTTTGGAGTTGGTACTTGTCGCAAGATCAGATCTCCACTCAGGTGAGTGAATAATAATGGGCATTATTGACACAATACAGTACACAAGGGGTGATAAGAGAGCGTCTGTATGAGGTTCTACACATGGTTTAATCTTGCTTTGAAATCACTATGCAGTTTTCTGGGCATCTATTGTCCACTACTCGACATCCCTCCAAGTTCCTTAATCACATGCCTTTTAACAATTAATGTTGAGTTAACAACTCACATTTAATTCTTTAATCTCACTTGCCCCCTCTGTCAGTCTGAGGCTTGAATCTCCAACTATATTCTCAGTCCATTTTGAGGTTGGGTTGGGTGGATGAACTCCATGTGGTTCTTCTTGGAAGGGTCTAGCCTCAGCAGATTGGATTTCAAGACTCTAACGTGAATCAAATGGAAAGGTACTGCATCCCCATTCTGATGAGCTTCAGGCTGTTCCAGAATGAGTGACAATATTTCTGTCTCGCCAGGAAGAATTATTCATTTCTTAGTCGTCGGCCTGATTTATCCCAAAGAAGAATTCATCCTGCTTCTCAGCAGACTGGTTGAAGCTATTGTGGTCTGGTTTTTTTTTCATTTCTCTGTGCTACTGATCTAGCTCTCCCTCCTATTACTGTCTGAAATCTCTCCCTAGCCTGGTTGACTGATCCCAGTACTGTGATCCTTTCTCATGTGTTGACCATGGGCAGATAGAGCTTGGAGCATCTCCCCCTGATCCCACTGCCAGCCTTTCCCCTGAGAGTTCCTCACCGCTGAAAACAAAAAAGTGCTGGAAATCGCAGCATCCGTGGAGAGAGCACAAGCAAACGTTTAGATAACTTCTTCATCGCTGCCTTCCCACATTCCAGATCAGGAATTCTCCCAGGATTTGAATTTAGAATTCAGAATTAGCATTAGGTTTTATTGTCACATGTACTCAAGTACAGGGATACAGGAGTACAGTGGAAAGTGTACAATGTCGCCACTCAATGACGCCATCTTAGGTACCTAAATCTTAGGTATAAAGTAGAAAATAAAGGAATAATGTTGAAAGTTTAGCATTGCAGTCCTTCTCAAGTGCTTAGCCATGAGTCTGGATTCTGGATCTTCCAGCCCAACAATGTGACCACCACCAGCACTGATCGCCTCATCGAATAGCCTAATTCTGCTACTTTTTTTATGGTCATTTTCAATGTCGCTCCTTACAGCCACAATACAGACCACAACAACAGAAAAAACAGACCACAATAGTCTCTACCAATCTGAGGATTCAAGAATGCTAAGAAGCAGGATGAATTCTTCTTTGGGATAAATCAGTCCCTCATTGCTCCCTGCCACTGCTGAACCGTGTTGCCATTTGTAGGCGCCATCTTACCTCTTCTGATGATGTCACCACCATGAGACCATGCTGGGCTGATCTGAGTGCCTTGTCTTCTGTTTCTAACTGTTGCCTGTGTGCGCTGGGTCCTTACTCTGGTACCAGCATGAAACATAATGCACCAGAGAGGGTAGACATGAGCCTGTGTGAAATCCTGCCTCCTCAGGACCTGATTATATCTTGCTCTAACAGCATCATTCCTTACATTCATGCCCAGTAGCCACCATTTTGGTCTGACTTGAATTTTATGCTTGGTAAAATGAGTGATGCTAATGTTTGGTGAAACTCTAACCTCTACTTGATTGCAGGTCATGCACTTCCAGTTTTTATGTAATACACAATAACACACAATAATCTCTTTTCTGAAGAATTTCTAAAACTCAGGTCTCAATATGAGACCTTCAGTGAGGTTTCTGATAGTTGCTTTGGTTATACAAAGCTACATTGAAAGTGACCACAAATAATAGGAGCAGAATTAGGCCATTCGGCCCATTGAGTCTGCTCCACCATTTGATTATGGCTGATATGTTTCTCAACCCGTTCTCCTGCCTCCTCCCCGAACCCTTGTTTCACCTTACTCACAATAGGATGTGGTTGTCACCATCTAGATCAATGTTTCTTGCCCATTCCTAGATGCCCAGAGGGCAGTTAAGAGTGAACTACATTTCTGGGAGTCTGGAGTCACATGTTGGCCAGACCGTGTAAGGACAGCAGACTCCCTTCCCTGAAGGACATTAGTGAACCAAATGGAATTTTCAACTGCGTTGGTTATACGGTTGCCATCAGGCAAGCTTCTTTGCTATTGAATTCAAATTTCACCAGTTGCCATGGTGAGATTCAAACCAATGTTCTCAGGACATTACCCTGCGGTTTTGGATTATTTGTCCAATCACATTGCCTCCAACTCCCTGTGTTAGCTTCTAGACAGCAGTCAGGGAATGTATTTGGGTCCAGTTACAGAAATGAAAGGCTAACACCTAACACACTAAGCAATGTCCAATCCCATTAAACCTCATTCTCTTTCTTCCAAGTGCTGTTTAGATTGTCCTCTGCACCACATTTCCTGGAAAATTAAAGTTGGTCTTTCCCTGAGGCTAATGTTGCCTAGCAACTGGGTCAACTAAGGCAGTTGTAGATATTTGGTTGGAATTGGCTCTCTTGACAAAAGTCTTGAAGAGAATCAGATGGTGGAAAGACAGATATAGCTTACAGGATGCTTTATAAACCTGTCAGTGACTAGGCACATTGTCGATAGGGGATTCTGCAGAACAGTAACATTGAGCTTGATTTTATGATTTGGGTTCACATTAGAGTTAGAAGGATGATGCGAATATACGTCCCCCAAGATGAGAAGATGGAGCTATTAAGTATTTATTATGTGCTTGCGTTTTATCCTCACCAGGCATCTAGTTGGGGTCATCACTCTCCTTTAAAAAACAAGCAATACCTTTTGCTTTCTGCTTGTTTAAAATATCAGAGTGTGCAGATCACGCAGTCTGTTTAATTATCCTAAAACTGGGTGCTTGTAAGCATTTAGCAATAAATTTTATTGACAGGCCAGACTAAATTTACCAGTGCTTTTGTCCCTGGGGAATTTAGTATTCTGCTCTATCAGTATAAATTAGCCAATCTGAATAAATATTCAACGTTGTGTTGTAGCATTCAGTGTCATCTATAATGTATGTTGTGTCATTCTGTCTGTCTGTCTATCTCTCTCTCTGGCTCATACTCACTTCTGTCTCATCCCCTCTCTTACTTCCTCTTGGTGTTTCTCTCCTTCTCACCTGCTCTCTTTCATTCATTTCTTGTCTAATTTTTTTTTTCTCTCGATCTCCCTCACATTGTCTCATCTCTCATTCAGTCTTTCTTTCTTCCTTTCTACTCTTTCTGTCCCTCTGTTCTTTCCCTTATACTCTTTGCTCTCCCATCTACTCACTGTTGCATTGATGTGCATGTACGGTTTCTTCACACACACATTCAGAAGACAACATCGCATATGATGAATGATAGACTGATTATAATGTTCCAATGGAATATATCAAAAATATCTCAGGCCACAAAGTATAGGAGCAGAAGTTGGCCATTCAGCCCATTGAATCTGCTAATACTGTAAACCAGTCTGCTTTCAGAACTGAATTGATTTCACATCTCCCTGGTGAAAAAAATGGGACCTCTTCAAATTTAATTGATTTGATTGATTGATTTGATTTTTTATTGTCACATGTACACTGAAAAGTTTTGTTTTGCAAGTGGTACAGGTGGATCTTAACATGAGAGGACATACAAATCATAGGCTGCTTAGATAGAGCAAGACATATAAGGTTACAACTGGTGCACAGAGGAAGATCAACATTAGGTTTGAAATTAGAGAGGTCTGTTCAGCAGTTTAATAACAGCAGGGAAGAAGCTGTTCTTGAATCTGCTGTTACGTATGTTTGAGCTCCTGTATCTGATGGCCGAGGTTGGAAGAGAACATTACCGGGGTGGGAAGGGTCTTTGATGATGTTGGCTGCATTTCCATGGCAATGGGAGTGTAGATGGAGTCCCTGGACAGGAGCTTGGCTTGTGTGATGGACTGGGCTGTGCACACAACTTTCTGTAGTTTCTTGTGGTTCTGGGCAGAGCAGTTGTCGCACCAAGCTGTGGTGCACGCAGATAGAATGCTTTCTACCATGCATCTGTAAACGTTGGTGAGGCTCCTTATGGACATGCCAAATTTCCTTAGCCTCCTAAGTTTGAATCTTAACATACAAAATAGTAATCCATTCAACGTAGTTGTTAAGACATTGCTGCTGCTTCAATTCAAGAATAATTGTCACTCAAAGCCTCCACCCCTCCCCTACCATTTCTGATAATTATATTGAACTCTGGACATTCATTTTGCAACCTCCTCTTACTGCACTTTTTTTTCTAAAAGTACAAGTGATAATAAATTACTAGTCTATTCTCTTCCTAAAAAGACTTAAATAGGATGTCTAACTCCTGTCTAAAGCACAAACGACACAAAACAACTGTAAATACAATCTCCACCTTATATGAAAATCCTTTATTAACTCCTTAAGTAGTAGTGTATATGCACAACACTGATTGCTTAGTGAGATCCGATGTACAAGAGCTACCTGCAGTGTATGTGACTCCTCTAGCAAATTCTCTGCTCAGCTTCCTGTGACTGATCATGACACTGTTCCCAAATTGCAGTAACCAATGTCCTTGAGGACTGTCGTTTTATATCCCTTTCTGCCAATCTCTCCACTTCACTATCATTATCCTCTCTCTCTATATTATTCTCCATGCTCTCTTGTCTTCACGATTCCATCTACTAAAGTTGACATTTCCTCTTTCCCCTTTTCTTATTTTAATCAATTCTGCATCCATCTCTTAGCAGTTCCTTAGACATACCATCAAAGAACAAAGAGCATTACAGCGCCGGGAACAGGTCTTTTGGCCCACCAAGCCTACGCTGACTCATGACGTCTTTCTAAACTAATAATCTTTTGCCGCTACGTGGCCCATATCCCCTATTCCTGGCCTATCAAAAATAGCTTAGGCTTTGTGCGTGGGAAATCATGACTCACAAACTTGATTGAGTTTTTTTGAAGAAGTAACAAAGAAGATTGATGAGGGCAGAGCAGTAGACGTGATCTACATGGACTTCAGTAAGGCATTCAACAAGGTTCCCCATGGGAGACTGGTTTGCAAGGTTAGATCTCACGGAATACAGGGAGAACCAGCCATTTGGATACAGAACTGGCTCAAAGGTAGAAGACAGAGGGTGGTGGTGGGGGATTGTTTTTCAGACTGGAGGCCTGTGATCAGTGGTGTGCCACAAGGATTGGTGCTGGGTCCTCTACTTTTTGTCATTTATATAAATGATTTGGTTGCGAGCATAAGAGGTATGGTTAATAAGTTTTCAGATGACACCAAAATTGAAGGTGTGGTTGACAGTGAAGAAGGTTACCTCAGATTACAACAGGATCTTGATCAGATGTGCCAATGGGCTGAAAAGTGGCAGATGGAGTTTAACTTAGATAAATGTAAGGTGCTGCATTTTGGGAAAGCAAATCTTAGCAGGACTTATACACTTAATGGTAAGGTCCTAGGGAGTGTTGCTGAACAAAGAGACCTTGGAGTGCAGGTTCAGAATTCCTTGAAAGTGGAGTCACAGGTAGATAGGATAGTCCAGAAGGCATTTGTTATTGATCAGAGTATTGAGTACAGGAGTTGGGAGGTCATGTTGCGGCTGTACAGGACATTGGTTAGGCCACTGTTAGAATATTGCATGCAATTCTGGTCTCCTTCCTATCGGAAAGATGTTGTGAAACTTGCAAGGGTTCTGAAAAGATTTACAATGATGCTGCCAGAGTTGGAGGATTTGAGCTATAGGGAGAGGCTGAATGCCTGGAGCATCGGAGGCTGAGGGGTGGCCTTATAGAGGTTTACAAAATTATGAGGGTCATGGATAGGATAAATAGACAAAGTCTTTTCCCTGGGGTCGGGGAGTCCAGAACTAGAGGGCATAGGTTTAGGATGAGAGGGGAAAGATATAAAAGAGACCTAAGGGACAACTTGTTCACGCAAAGGGTGGTAAATGTATGGAATGAGCTGCCAGAGGAAGTGGTGGAGGCTGGTACAATTGCAACATTTTAAAGGCATTTGGATGGGTATATGAATAGGAAGGGTTTGGAGGGATATGGGCTGGGTGCTGGCAGGTGGGACTAGATTGGGTTGGGATATCTGGTCGGCATGGACGGGTTGGACCAAAGGGTCTGTTTCCTTTCTGTAGATCTCTATGACTCTATGACTCAATATAGGAGTAGAATTAGGCCATTTAGCCCATCAAGTCTGTTCTGCTACTTGATCATGACCGATGTGTTTCTCAACTACATTCTCCTGCCTTTTCCTCTTGCATCCTTTACTAAACAAGAACGTTTCGGGCATAAGCCCTTCATCAGGAATGAGCCAACCTTTGATGAAGGGTTTATGCTTGAAAAGTCGACTCTCCCACTCCTCAGATGCTGCCTGACCAGCTGTGCTTTTCCAGCACCACACTCTTCGACTCTGATCTCCAGCATCTGTAGTCCCCACTTTCTCCTAATCAAGGACCTCTCCATCTCTGTCTTAAATGCTCTCAATGACTTTGCCTCCACATCCTTCTGTGGCAATGGGTTCCACAGATTAACCACCTGAAGAAATTCCATCTTAAGTCCGTGGCCCAAAACTGCTCACAACGTTCAAAATGCAGTCGGACCAGAATCTTATACAGTCTCAGCAGTACATCTCTTCTCTCGTATTCTAGTCCTCTTGAAATGAATGCTAAAATTGCATCTGCCTTCCCAAACTGCCAACTGAACGTGCGTGTTAACCTTCAGAGAATCCTGAAGTGGATTCCCAAGTCCCTTGGTGCCTCTCATTTCCAAAGCCTTTCCCCATTTTGAAAATAGTCCACTATTCCCACATTGTATTCCATCGGACATATCTTTCCACATTCTCTTAGCTTGTCCAAGTCATACTACAGTCTCTCTGCTTCCTCAGTACTAACTGTCCCTTCATCTATTCCTGTGCCATTAGTAACAATGCCCTCAGTTCATTCATCCAGATCATTAAGGTATAACATGAATTGTTGTGGTCCCAACATTGTACCTAGTGGAACTCCACCAGTCACCATCTCCCATCCTGAAAAAAAGACCTCTTTTCCCCATGCCAATACTTTGCCCTAATGCCATAAGCTCTTATCTTATTTATCAGCCACCATTATAGCACCTTCCAAAGACTTTCTGGAAATCCAAATAGAACGCGTCCACTGGTTGTCCTTTGCCTCAAGAGCTTGTTACCTTATCGAGGAATCTCTTAAACATTGCTATTGTATTTGCTTCTGCCATCTCCCCTGGCAGCGCATGCCAAACTCCTACCACCCGCTTTGTAAAAAACTTGCCTCTCATATCTCATTTAAACTTTCAACCTATTTCTCCTAGTAATTGACATTTCTACCCTGGGGGAGGAAAAAACCTGCAACTATCTATTCTATCCAGGCCTCTTATAATTTTGTAAACTTGTATCAGGTCACCCTCAGCCTCCGATGTTCAAGTGAAAACAAAGCAAGACTATCCAATCACTCCTCATTGCTAATACCCTGCAAACCAGGCATCATCCTGGTAAACCGTTTCTGTACTTTCCTCAAAGCCTGCACATCCTTCGGGTAGTGTGGTGACCAGAACTGTGACCGCAATCATTCGGACTGCTCTTACTGGTGTAAACAAAAATAGAAATTGCTTGAGCAACTCAGGAGGTTTGGCAGCATCTGCAGAGAGACAGAAACAGAGTTGATGTTCTGAGTCCAGCGACCCTTGCTCAGAATAATTAGCAGCAATAGCTAGGTTTGGGGAAGTTTCAGAGTAAGAGAATAGAAGCAGGAAGAGGCCATTTGGCCTATCGAGCCCGCTCCACTATTCATTAAGATCATGGCTGGTCTAACCATCACCTCAGCTCCTCCTACCGACATTGTACCTATAACTCTTAATTCCCCTGCCATGCAAAAACCCATCCAACTGTGTCTTGGGCAGAAAATTCCATAGATTCTCCACTCTCTGGGTAATGCAGTTCCTTCTCATTTTGTCCTAAACTTACTCCCCCTAATCTTGAGGCCATGTCCCCTAGTCCTTGTCTCACCTACCAGCGGAAACAACTTGCCTGCTTCTATATTATTTAACCCTTTCATAATTTTAATGTTTCTGTGGTTCTGTTCGCCGAGCTGGAAGATTTTGTTGCAAACGTTTCGTCCCCTGTCTAGGTGACATCCTCAGTGCTTGGGAGCCTCCTGTGAAGCGCTTCTATACACTGAGGATGTCACCTAGACAGGGGACGAAACGTTTGCAACAAAAACTTCCAGCTCGGCGAACAGAACCACAGCAACGAGCACCCGAGCTACAAATCTTTATATGTTTCTGTAAGATCCCCTCTCATTCTTCTAAATACTAATGAGTACAGTCCCAGGCGGCTCAACCTCTCCTCATAGGTTAACCCCTTCATCTTTGGAATCAAACTGGTGAAGCTCCTCTGCACTGCTTCCAAAGCCAGTATATCCTTCCTCAAGTAAGGAAATCAGAACTGCGCACAATACTCAAGGTGCAGCCTTGCCAGCACCTTGCACAATTGCAGCAGAACCTCACTGCTCTTAAATTGAATCCCTCTGGCAATGAAAACCAATATTCTGTTTGCCTTCCTGGTTACCTGTTGCACCTGCAAATCAATTTTTAGCGATTCATGTACGAGCACTCCTAAGTCCCTCTGCACAACAGCATGCTGCAATCTTTCATCATTTAAATAATACTCTGACCTACTGTTTTTACTTTCAAAGTGGATAACCTCACATTTACCAACAATTTACACCATCTGCCAGACCCTTGCCCACTCACTAAGCCCTTATCTAAATCTCTCTGCAGACCCTCCACATCCTCTGCCTTTCCACTCAATTTAGTGTCATCAGGAAACTTGGATATGTTACACTCGTCCTCCTCTTCCAAATCATTTATGTATATCATGAACAGTTGCAGGCCCAACACTGAACCCTGCAGCACCCCACTCACCGCTGATCTCCAACCAGAGAAACATCCACTTATTGCAACTCTCTACTTTCTATTGGTTAACCAGTCCTCTATCCATGCTAGTAGATTCCCCGCAACTCCACGCATTCCTATCTTATGGATGAGTCTTTTATGTGGCACCTTATCGAGCGCCTTCTGGAAACACAGTAATCAACATCCACTTGTTCCCCTCCATCCACCACGCTTGTTATATCCTCAAAGAACTCCAGTAAGTTTGTCAAACATGACCTTCACTTCCTAAATCCATGCTGCATCTGCCTGATGGAACCCTTTCCATCCAGATGTCTCACTATTTCTTCTTCAGTGATAGCCTCCAGCTTTTTCCTGACTACAGATGTTAAGCTAACTGGCCGATAGTTACCTGACTTTTGTCTGTACCCTTTCTTTAACAGCGGTGTGACATTCGCTGTCTTCCAGTCTGCTGGAACCTGCCTGGTGTCTAGTGAATTTTGATAAATTACCAATAATGCATCTACTATAACGTCCACCATTTCTTTCAGCACCCTGTGATGCATTTCATCATACCAGGGGACTTATCTACCTTCGGACCCTCAAGTTTGCTCAACATTACCCAATTAGTGATGGCAATTGAGTAGAGATCCTCATCTCCTATCATATTCTTAACATTGTTCTTTGGCATGTTAGCCACATCTTCCACCATGAAAACTGACCCAAAATAATTATTCAAGAGCTCAGCCATTTCAGCATTACCCAATATTAATTCCCCTTTCTAATTCTGCAAGGGACCTACATCCACTATAGCCACCCTTTACTGTTTTATTTATTTATGAAAACTTATCCTACCTGTTTGATATTCTGTGCTAGTTTGCATCTATAATCTATCTTTCCTTTCTTTATTGCTTGCTTTGTGGAGAAGAAGAGAGCAGAAAGGTGGAGATGGAGCCCATGGAGAGAGAGGAAAGAAGTTAAGTAGACAAAGGTACTATTGATGGTAACCAGGGAGAAGAGAAGCTAGATCGATGATAATGTGGACGAAGAGTGGGTGAAAATGGGTTGGCTATGTTGAAAGCAACCCATGTCATGACAGGATCTGGGATTTGGGTGAGAAGTGTTCATAGAACATAGAACATTACAGTGCAGTACAGGCCCTTCAGCCCTCGATGTTGCACTGACCTGTGGAACCAATCTGAAGCCTATTCATCCTACACTATTCCATTTTCATCCATATGACCATTTAAATGCCCTTAAAGTTGGCGAGTCTACGACTGTTGCAAGCAGTGCATTCCATGCCCCTACTACACTCTGAGTAAAGAAACTGCCTCTGATATCTGTCCTAATCTATCATCCCTCAGTTTATAGCTATGTCCCCTCATGCTAGCCATCACAGTCCAAGGAAAAAGGCTCTCACTGTCCACCCTATCTAACCCTCTGAATATCTTATATTTCTCAATTAAGTCATCTCTCAACCTTCTTCTCTCTAACAAAAACAGCCTCAAGTCCCTCAGCCTTTCCTCATAAGACCTTCCCTCCATACCAGGCAACATCCTAGTAAATCTCCTCTGAACCGTTTCCAAAGCTTCCACATCCTTCCAAAAATGCGGCGACCAGAACTGTACGCAATACTCCAAATGTGGCCGTACCAGAGTTTTGTACAGCTGCAGCATGACCTTGTGGCTCCAAAACTCAGTTAATAAAAGCGAACACACCGTATGCCTTCTTAACAACCCTGATTATCTGGGTGGCACTTTCAGGGATCTATGTCCATAGACACCGAGATCTCTCTGCACTTCTGCACTACCAAGAATCCTACCATTAGCCCAGTACTCTGCATTCCTGTTATTCCTTCCAAAGTGAATCACTTCACACTTTTCCACGTTAAACTCCATTTGCCACCTGTCAGCCCAACTCTGCAGCTTATCTATGTCCCATAGCTTATCTGTGTTCATGCTCTAAAATTTTTAAACTTGATATTACGTCCTGAAGGCTGTAAGAGCTGAGTTGATTTTTCAGCTTGTGTTGAGCCTGTCTGGAGCATTGCAGCAGGCCTGAGACAGAAATCTTGGTCTCAGAGTACAGTGGTGTGTTGAAGTAGCAGGCAATTTGGAAATTTGGTGTCACCTTTCTGGACAGGGTATAGGTGTGCTGCAAAGCAGTCACACAGTCTGCATTTTGTCTCCCTAATGTAGAGGAGATCACATTGCGAGCAGTGAGTCCTGTAGATGAGAGGTTTCACTGGTGATGTTGTCTCCTGCATCCACACATCAACTTCTCCCAGAGATTTATCTGCTCCTGAATTATCCTAAAACTCACTGAGTATCAATGATATGAAACAAGCTATCAATGCTATCTCCTCTTTATTAACTCCCTACATAACAGCATCTATTCACAAGGAGAAAATGAGAACTGCAGATGCTGGAGAGCAGAGTTAATAAGTGTGGCGTTGGAAAGGCACAGCGGGTCAGGCAGCATCCGAGGAGCAAGAGAGTCAACATTTCGGGCATAACCCTTCCTGATGAAGAGTTTATGCTCGAAACGTTAACTCTCCTCCTTCTCGGATGCTGCCTGATCTGCTGTGATTTGCCAGCGCCACACATTTTGACCCAGCATCTATTCATAAGACCAGTTACTTGGTGAGATTTTGCATGTAATATCTTATTACAAGATTAAAAATCACATAACACCAGGTTATAGTCCAACAGGTTTATTTGGAAGCACTAGCTTTCAACCACTGGATGAGGGAGCAGCGCTCTGAGAGCTAGTGCTTCCAATTAACCCTGTTGGACTATAATCTGATGTTGTGTGATTGTTAACTTTGTACACCCCAGTCCAATACTGGCATCTCCAAATCATTATTACAAAGTGCTCACAACACTGATAAATTCTCTGCATATCTCCCATCCAAATCATGCTTTCTGGCTATAGTGGCAATGCTTTTGAGGTCAGTAGCATTATACCCTTTCCTGAGCATTGCCCCTTGGCATATAAGATAAAGCTTTAAATTGAATGGTCTGATTGGGTTACTAATCCCATCCTAGCTCAGCAAGGTCACTGCCTCTGAACAGTGGTATATCTCCAGGTGTATGGCAGCAATAGAGATGAGCTGGAAATGTGTTGCTGGAAAAGCGCAGCAGGTCAGGCAGCATCCAGGGAAAAGGAGAATCGACGTTTCGGGCATAAGCCCACTTCCTGAAGATGCTGCCTGACCTGCTGCGCTTTTCCAGCAACACATTTCCAGCTCTGATCTCCAGCATCTGCAGACCTCACTTTCTCCAGCAATAGAGATGATGCCTGCCTTGGTAAACTAGGAAGAATGCTGTTCACAAATAACCAAGAGGTCATTGTCTGGGTCATTTGTTTATAAACAGAGTGTCCAGTAGTGAGCCACTAACTCAATGATGCATATGACCCTAATTCAATTAAAGTCGTCTCCTGTATCTCTTTAATAGTTTAATATATGTCTCAGTAATGATGTCTTTGGACAGAATCATCCTTTCATAACTCCATCTTCCTGGCATCCAGTTTTGAGTTCAATTCACTGGTCCACATCACAGCAGGTTATCTTTTAAAACAAGTATAAATGCAAGACATATTTTAATAAAATCTGTACAACATGACCAACATTCACGAAATATCAAAATGGCTTAATGCCTTATTTTAGACAATAACAGAAGTGTCATGGTTCAGAAGGAGGCCATTTGGCCTATTGTGTCAGTACCAGCACTTCAAATGAGCACCATTACCTGGTGCCAATCACCTTCTCTTTGCCCATCCCTTTACACGTTGTTTCTATTCAAATACTCCTTGAATGTCATAATTGAATCTGCCTCACAGACTCATGGACAGTGCATTCCATATCCAAACTACTTGTGATGTGAAAAATACTTTTCTTGAATCATATTTGCTGTTTTTGCAAATTACTTTGAATTTGAGCTGTCTCTTTTCTGTTCCTTTTTTGAGCGGGAACAGCTTCTTCCTGTGCACTATAATCAAATGTTCATGATTTTGAAAAGCTTCTCTTAGCCTTCTCCTGTCCAAGAACTCTCTCAATAACTTCAATCTATCCAAATAACTGAAGTTTCTCATTCCTGAAGGTATTCTTGTCAGTTTACTCTGCAATCACCCCGATGTGTTTGCATCTTTACTAAAATGTGTTATTGATTTGATTTATTATTGTCACTAGATAGAGTGAAAAGTTTTGTGTGCAATATAGACAGATCATTATCATACAAAGATCACAGGGTGATTGAACCGAGTGAAGAATACAATGTTACAGCTGCCGAGAAGGTACACAAAGAGCAAGGTCAACATTATAATTGGAATTTGAGAGCTTCATTCGGCGGTCTAATAACAACGGTGAAGAAGCTGTTCTTGAACCTGTGGTAAAACTGTTTAAGCTTTTGTGTCTTCTGCTTGATAGAAGAGAGTATAACTGAGGTGGGAGGAGTTGTTGATGATGTTGGCTGCCTTTCCAAGGCAGCAAAAGGTAAAGTTGGAGTCAATAAATGGAAGGTTGGTTTGTGGGATGGCCTGGGCTATTTTCACAACTCTTTGTAGTGTCCTACAGTCCTGGGCAGAGCAGTAATGTAACACCCAGAACTATTCAAAACACTCCAGCTAAGGTCTAACAAGAGCCTTATATAAATTCAGTGCCACTTGTACTTGTACTCTGTGCCCTTATTAATAACATGTATGCTTTCGTAACTGCTCTCTCCACCTCTACACAGGACACACTCTCTTTATTTAGATAATGATATGGAGGTGCCTGTGTTAGACTGGGGTGAACATGACACCGTGCTATAGTCCAACAGGTTCATTTGAAAACAGGAGCTTCCTGAGGAAGGAGGGGCGACTCCGAAAGCTTGTAGTTTCAAATGAACCTGTTGGACTATACCCCATTGTAGTGTGATTTTTGTCTATTTACTTGTCTGCCTCAGAATGCTTTTCATTCTTCACCTTTTCACTGCTGTTCTTTGGAGTTGGAGGAGATTTAATTAGCCCAGTCACTCAACATAAATGAGCAAGGCAAAATCTCAAATGTAAAGTTCTAGTTGCTAATCACGCATCCTTAACGTCAATAAGAGGAGGAAGTAGAATTTGATAAATGAAGTGCTTAAGGCCTGAGAGAAATAACTTGGTCTTAAGTTTTGAAGTATTGGGATGGAAACAATGAGGTTAAACAGTCCAATTAAGTTTACTTTACTCACCCTTGAACTGTGATACTTATTGTTGATTTTTAGTGACTCCTTGTTGGGGAATGATTTCAGAGAGGAGTCTTGAGTTCTGTATTCAGGAATACAATTGATGTTTATTCAAGCTGTTTTACCACATGTGCAGGAAAGGCCAGAGTCCACTCTGAATCTGGCTTTAATGTAGGGTCCAGTTGCCCTCTTAATTATGGCTGAGATTGGAGAAGCCAATGACAATCAGGTTTCCTCAGTGGAATATAGCACTTCTATATATTTCACATTCCAATAATTGCTTGCAACATTGAGGTTATTATTCTCCCCACTCCGAATCTATGCATCCAATCATGTCATATACCTGATCAATGATGGACTCCCCAATGCACAACCCTAGATTCCCTATGATCTCATGATCGTTATCATCAGGCCTTGGGATCTTACAATGTACCCCAATAATCTACATTCCGATGTTAACAGTTACACTCTTCTTTAGACATTTCTCTGACTTGTTTTTCTCTAGGAATTGAAGGAAATCTTTTTTTCACTGTATTCATTGCTATCTCTATCAAATTCTGTTATTCATCGATATTTCCTACTGTGTATTTCCATCTGCCCTAATCACAGGAAACATAAAAAAAGTTAATTCCTATGAATTGCTATAAAATTCATAATATCAGTTCTAATATAAAGTCAGCTATGTGTAGAGTTGTGTGGTTACACTGAATGTTAGAATTCTTTAGCCATTGGATTGTGAGCAGCTTCTATCCCACCTGACCTTGGAAGGTTAGGTAAACACTGCCCCTATATCTTGTAGATGTACTATATCTCATTCTAGTCACCTAGGGGAAATGAGTTTCCTCATTTCTCCTTCCCCACCTCACCCCAGTTCCAACCTTCCAGCTCAGCAACGTCCCCACGACCTGTCCTACCTGCCTATATTCCTTTCCACCTATCCACTCCATCCTCCTCTCTGACCTATCACCTTCATCCCCACCCC
>NC_057710.1:15532606-15588045 GCF_004010195.1 Chiloscyllium plagiosum
TTTCCTGCTCCTCGGATGCTGCCTGACCTGCTGTGTTTTTCCAGCACCACTCTAATCTAGACTCATTCCAGTCACCTGCTGTCTTTTAAGATTAAATTTACTGACCCTACACTAAATATTTCTACATTTACCCTTTTGCCTAATAAGAAACCATCTATTCAACTAATAAGGCTGAAACTCAATTGTTTTCACAATTCAATGAACTTGTCTGAACGCCTAGGTTTGTAGCAAGACATAGTCTCATTCTTATTTTAACTTGTCATTGTTGTTGTGGGATCATACTTTCCTTTTCAATTCTTGCGACAAATTTCAGGCTGCCTGTTCCCAGACATCACTTATCAGACTGTCTCTTACAGATGTCTACAGCTATGGTTTGTACAGAACTCCCTGTATATTAATTTGGAAGATTCCTTGTTCAAAATAGACCTTGTTACCTTGGATTTATCTCATTCTCAAAGCTATCATTGTGATAACTTATGATCCCATTTTAATGCTGGACAGGCAAGCTAATTTTGTTAATGCAGCTAAATGTCTCCGTCATATTTATGCCAACGGGCAGCCGTGTTGTGGCACCTCTGACCATGGGCTACCCCAATGGCCCTGAGAAATTGGTGATGGAACTTGGTGTGGGGACGTGAGCCATGCATAGGTCAGGCCCAAGATTCAGTCATTCTTCCCTACAGGACAGCGGAGATAATGTTATTATGGTGGTGGTGTCCCAAGACTAGAATTCCAGACAGCTAGGCTAGTTCCTTGGGGGCACGGGTTCAAATCTCACCAACGCAACTGCTGGAATTTAACTTCACTTAACACTGGAGGATATCAAGTTGGTTCCCAGTCAAGGCAATCTGGGCAACTCTCATAAATTGTTGCAAAAAAGCCATTCAGTTTGCTAACATCCTTTAGGAAATTGACCATCCTTGCTTGTTCTGGCCAACATGTGACTCTAGACTCCAGCAATATGGCTTACTCTTAGTTGCCCCCAGAAATGATCTCACGAACTGCACAGTTCAGGGGCAATTACGAATGGGGGCAAAGGCTGACCTAACCAGCACCTGGCTCCCAGGAAAGAATGGAAGAGCTTAATGAGCCAATTGGATTTTTGCAACAATCTGATAGCCACATGCGAAAATAAATTTGAAAATAAATTTTAAACCATGGTCATGACTAAGTAGAGCCAGAAGAGGCCATTCAGCCTATCCAGCCTGCTGCAGCGATCAGCATGGTCATGGCTGATCCCCCATCTCAATCCCAAATTCCTGCTTTCCTTATGTCCTGTGTCACTTTTCATGTCTAGATCAATATAAGATCATCAAGAAATCAAATAGGAAATTCAGAAGCTCAAATAAATACCATACTCAAAGAGTAGTATAAATGCTACAACAGAGATGAGTGATGTTAAACAGATTTGGTGCAACTCATGGGAGAGTAGATACGTGCATGAAACAGAAGGTTATGATAATAGACGAGGATGAGTAAAGGTGGGAGGCAGCTCAAGTAACCCAACATGAATAAGTTGGGCTGTTTCTGTGCTGGGCATTCTATGCAAATTAAGATTGGCAAGCAGCCACAATTGGATTAGAAATTTGTCTCTTTGTATTACTAAGACAGTCACATGATCATATTTCTAATTTAGGAACAAGAAGTAGGGAGTGTTTACACAGAATGTGTGGTACAGGA
This sequence comes from Chiloscyllium plagiosum, assembly GCF_004010195.1. NCBI lineage: Eukaryota > Metazoa > Chordata > Chondrichthyes > Orectolobiformes > Hemiscylliidae > Chiloscyllium > Chiloscyllium plagiosum. Next base: position 15,534,287 of record NC_057710.1, read on the forward strand.
ATGGGCCATTCATCCCAGCTAGCCTTTATATTTATATCACAGAATCACAGAGATGTGACGGTATGGAAGGAGGCCATTCATCCATCATGTCTGCGGTAGCACGCCAAATAAGCAGCACGTCTTAGTGCCACTTTCCTGCCTTTTCCCCATATGTCGGTTTTTCCGGCTTGTTGGTTCCACTTAGATAATAATCCAATTCACTCTTGAATCCTTGCATTGAACCTTGCAGCCTTTAAAAGCATTTCCAGGCATTCCGTTCCAGACTCATCATGCAAAAACATTTTCTCACATCCTTTTTGCTTCTTTTCCAAATCATTTTAATTGAGCGTGGATTGTTGTTGATGCTTCCACAAGCAGGAATGGTTTCACCATATCAACTCTACCCTACCCTCTCGTGCTTTTGAAAACTTTCACCAGATCCTGTCATTGCCTACTTTTCTCCAATAGTTCCCAACAATCCCAACCTCTCCGATCTGTCCTTGGCACTAAGTTCCTCATCCCTGGAACTATTCCTTTGTAAATGGCTTCCCTTCTCTCTCTAATACATTCACATTCTTCCTATAATGTCGCAGGCAGAACTATACAAAAGACTCAATCTGAAATCTATCAAGTGTCTTGTACAATCACTCCTTGCTGTTGTACTCTATGTCCCTACTGATAGGAGCAAGGATTTTATTTTATTCACACTTGTGACATGGACACTTTGGCTGGCCAGCATTTATTTGCTCATCCTAACTTGCCCTTGAGACGTTGATGGTGAGCTGTCTTCTCGAACAACTTCAGTCCATGTGCTGTGAGTTGACCCACAATGCCTTTTAGATTAGATTAGATTACTTACAGTGTGGAAACAGGCTCTTCGGCCCAACAAGCCCACACCGACCCTCCGAAGAGCAACCCACCCAGACCCATTCCGCTACATTTACCCCTTCACCGAACACTACGGGCAATTTAGCATGACCAATTCACCTAACCTGCACATTTTTGGATTGTGGGAGGAAACCGGAACACCTGGAGGAAACCCACTCAGACGCGGGAGAATGTGCAAACTCCACACAGACAGTCGCCTGAGGCGGTAATTGAACCTGGGTCTCTGGCGTTGTGAGGCAGCACTGCTAACCACTGTTCCACTGTGCCGCCCATTAGGGAGGGAATTCTAGGATTTTGGACCAATGACAATGAAGGCACAGTGATGTATTTCCAAGTCAGGATGGTGAATAGTTTGCAGGGAACATGGATGTTCCCATATATCTGCTGCCCTTGTCTTTCTAGATGGAAGTTGTCATGGATTTGGAAGGTGTTGTCCAAGGATCTTTGATAAATGTCTGCAATGCATCTTGTTGACAGTATACACTGCTGTGACTGAGCGTCAGTGGTGGAGGCAGTGTATGCTTTTGGATGTGATGCCAATCAAGTGAGCTGCTTTGTCCTGGATGGTGTCAAGATTCTTCAGTGTTGTTGGGGCTGCACCCATCCAGGCAAATGGAGAGTATTCCATCACACTCCCGACTTCTGCCTTGTAGATGGTGGAAAGGCCTTGGGGAGTCAGAACATGAGTTACTCGCTGTAATATTCCTAGCTTTAGACTTGCTCTTGCAGCCATTGTGTTTGTGTGGTGTATCCAGTTGAGTTTTAGGTCAATGATAACCCCCAGAATATTGATAGTGGAGGATTTGGTGATGATAACACCATTGAATGCCAAGGGGGTTGGTGGGGAGGGGGATTAGATTGTGTCTTATTGGAGATTGTCATAGCCTGGCATTTGTGTGGCATGAATGATACTTGCCACTTGTCAGCCCAAGCCTGGACATTGTCCAGATCGTGTTGCATTGGGCAATTTTCCACATTGATGAGTAGATGCCAATGTTGCAACTGTACTGGAAGAGCTTGGCAAGAGGAGTGGGAAGTTCTGGAGTACCATTGCTGGAATGTTGTCAGGGTCTACAGCTTCTACAGTATCTAGTGCCTTCAACATTCCTTGATATCATCTGGAGTGAATGAATGAGTTTGAAGGCTGGTATTCATGATGCTAAGCACTAATGGAGGAGGGCGACATGGATCATCCACTGTTGGCTGAAGATTGATGTGAATGCTTCAGAATTATCTTTGGCACTGATGTATTGGGCACTTCCATCACTGAGGTTAGGGATATTTGTACAGACTCCTCCTCCAGTGAGTTATTTAATTGTCCATCCTCATTCACGATTACAGAACTTAGATCCAAACCGTTGGTTGTAGAATCACTTAGTTCTGACTATCAGTTGCTACGTATGCTGTTTGACATGAAAGTAGTCCTGTTTGGTAGCATCACCACGCTGACACTTCATGTTTAGGTATTAAACTTAGAATTAGGTTTATTGTCATGTGTACATATGTTACAATAGAACACAAGTCAAGCGAAAAGAATACAATATCAACAACATATGGTGCCATCTTGGGTCCAAAGTACCTAGGTACAATTTAGGTACAAAGTTAGGAAAGTAAGAAATAAAACTGAAAAAATAGACGTTACAATCTCTCCATGAGTGATTCCACATGGTCTGACCTGTTCCCAAACAGTAGCCATCTTCGTTCCAGGACTACTTGCCAATTCTGCTTTGCTGTGGCCCATTGGCATCTGCTGCAGGCCCAATGGCCATCTCCGCTTCACTCTGGGCTGCTGGCAGAAGAGGAAAAAGACAGAAGGGGAAAAAAAAAACATGAGAGAGGAAGAAAAATAAAGATAAGAGAAAGGATGGATGGAGCGGACGAGCTCCAGCTAGACTGTCCTACTCTCCCGCCATCTTGGATCACATGTTATACTTGGTGCTGCTCCGAGTATGCCCTCTTGTACTCTCCATTGTTTGATCCCCTGGCTTGATGGGAATGATTGATGCTAGGCCAAGAAGTTACAGATTGTGCTGGAGTACGGCTCTGCTGTTGTTGATGGCCCACAGCATTTCTTGAGTTGCTAGGTCTGTTTGAAATCTGTCCCATTTAGCATGGTGATAGTGCCACACATCACGATGGAGGGTATTCTCATTGTGAAGATGGGACTTTGTCTCCACAAGGACTGTGTAATGATCGCTCTTACTAATACTGTCATAGAGAGATGCATCTGCAGCAAGCAAATCGGTAATGAACAGGTCAAGTATGTTTTTCCCTCTTGCTGGTTCCCTCACCATCCACCACAGACTCAATCTAGCAGCTATGTCCTTGAGGACCTGACCAGCTCAATCAGTAGTGCTGTTATCTGGCGTCATCCTAGGTGCTAAAAGACAGCCCTGTCGACCCTGAGGGTTCTCCTTACTCACATTTGGAAGCTAATGCCAAAATTGGGAGAGCTGTCCTGCCACTATACTGGCCAATAAACTTCACAACTTATTTTCTCAGCAGGAATAAAACAGAGAGAGAAGAAAGCAACAGCCTGACATTGTCATCCTCATTGAATCATATCTGATAGAACACATTCCAGACACCCCTATCTCCATTCCCTGATTATGCCCTGTCCCACCGGCAGGACACACCCAGCAGAGGGGGCAATACAGTGGTATGTAGTCAGGCTGGGTGGTGGACATTTAAATTCCCCACCCAGAGTACATTTTACACCCTTGCCACCCTCTATGATTCGTTCAATTGTCGTTCAACACGGAGGAGCATTGATTTGTCAGCTGAGGGAGGACAGCACGTGGTAATCAGCAGGACAGTTGCTTCCTTTGAAACCTTGAGACTTTATGGAGTCTGTGTTCAGGGCTCTCAAGGCTCCCTCCTGACTGCATACCAGGAGGGAATATAGTGGCCAGTATAGTGGCAGGACAACTCTCCCAATTTTGGCATTAGCCCCCAAATATGAGTAAGGAGAACCCTCAGGGTCGACAGGGCTGTCTTCTAGCACCTAGGATGACGCCAGATAATTCATCCAGTTTCATTTTGTTGTACCGATTGATATAACTCAGACGATACTGTTTGCTTTACTTACTGATCTCTCTACCCATCCGACCGCTCAATAATCTATACACCCACATCCCCCGCTCTTGCACTCTTTCTAGGAATTGTCTCCCCCCTCCCCAGTTGATATTACCTTTCAATGTTCTTCTAAGCAAAAATGCACCACCTCATAGATCTTTGCATTGAACCTCATTAACCCCAGTCCACCAACTTGTCAAATAAAAACCGAAAGAACGGCAGTGCTGTAAATCAGAAAAAAAAACAGATATTGCTGGAAAAGCTCAGCAGTTCTGGCAGCATCTGTGGAGAGAAGTTCTGAGGAAGGGTCACCAGACCTGAAACATTCACTCTAATTTCTCTCTGCAGATGCTGCCAAACCTGCTGAGCCTTTCCAGCACCAACCTGCCAGTGTCCTTTTGGAGTTCAGCACTGTCTGCCTCACAGTCAACAATCCTTTCAGGTTTTGAATCATCTACAAAGTTTGAAATTTTCTCCTGCACACTGAGATCCAGATCATTAATATATAATCAGGAAAAAGAGGGGAATGTTTTGCCCTGAGTGAAATAAGGAAGGGTGCAGAAGAGTCAAAGAAGGGATTTATAGCACACCTTTCAACACACTCCTAAGCATTTTCTCGACAGTGTACTCAAGTTTCTCATCCTACATCCCATTTCTGCACTCTCTCTCCAATACGCTCATATTATCTCAAGACCAGTATACTCCACAACTTATTTTCTCGCAGGAATAAAACAGAGAGAGAAGAAAGTTGAGAGGAGTGAGGAGGTCCGTAGGAAAAAACTGACCTGTCAAATCAATGCTGAGTCAACAAGTTTGTGCAATCTTAACCTTTCACCTCCCCATCCCCTGCCTCTTCATACAGAGTTTGCTTTTGACATTATATTTATGCTTTGATCGAAGAAATGAGTTGAACTAATCGTTGCTTCTTGCACATGTCAGTCACACTGAGAGCTCAGGTTTGACCTTTTCAGTTCTAATTTGCTTTTCACGCTTCAGACTGTCAGCTCAGCTTAATGCACATCAGTGTACTGATGCGGGGACTAAGCAAAGGCAAAGAAATCTCCACATTGTCATTCAATAAACAAAATCAAAAAAGGGAGAAAAAGTAACACAGAATGCAGTGACAATGAGGTATTTCCTGCTGGAATGTGCAAACACTTAGAATCCCTCCAGCGTGGAAACAGGACCTTCAGCCCAACAAGTCCACACCGACCCTCCAAACAATAACCGGCCCAGACCCTTTCCCTTACATTGTATTTACCCGTGACTGATGCACATAACCTACACATTCCTGAACACTACGGGCAATTTACCATGGCCAATTCAGCTAACCTGCGCATCTTTGGATTGTGGGAGGAAACTGGAGCACCCGGAGGAAACCCACGCAGACACGGGGAGAACAAGCAAACTCCACACAGACATTTGCCCAAGGTTGGAATCCAACCCAGGTGCCCGGCGCTGTGAGGCAGCAGTGCTAACCATTGTGCCACCCTCTATCAATTTGTATTAGTGTTGGGTAGAATGTAACTATGCAGAGTGAGGCCAATCAGCCCATCAAATCCCTGCTAGTCTCTGCAACTGCTTTTCAGCTCAACTCATTCTCATCTGCCCTTGGACCAGTAAAACTTTTCAGATAGCATAACATAAGCAAAACTAGGCAGAGAAAAATCTGCAGTTGTGACTACATTAATCACTAAAAGAAGCAATGCATATTAATATTTCTTTTAAACCCAATGTGCCTCACTTCAAGAGAGGTAGATTCAAAGAGCAGAGAAATTATGTTAAACTTGTATAAATCTTATAATCCTATCTTCAAGTTTCCTGGGGAGCCCATCATGTTATCATGATGTCACTGTCACATGGCATTCAAATTCCACCATGGCAGCTTGTGGAGTTTAAACTTAATTCCTAAATCTGGAACTGACTGCTAGTCTCAGTAGAATCATTGATTGTTAGAATAGCCCATCTGGTTAACAGGTGTTCTTTAAGGAAGAAAATCTACCACCCTTATTTGGTCTGTCCAACATGTGACTCCTGATCTACAACACTGTGATTCTCAACACCCCTCTGAAGTAACCGAGTAAGTCTCTCAGTTCTCGGGTATTTATCGCTGGGTAGGACTTGTTAAACTTATCATGGACAGAGCAGTTCAAGCGGGCCCAGGTGGAGAGTGAAAAAAACATTTAGTATGGATTTCTTTATTGGTCAGAGCATTGAGTACAGGAGTTGGGAGTTGAGAGTGGAGTGCTGGAAAAGCACAGCAGGGCAGGCAGCCTTTGAGAAACAGGAGATCTGCTCCTCGGATGCTGCCTGACCTGCTGTGCTTTTCCAGCACCCCACTCTTGACTCTAATCTGCAGCAAGCTAAAAACAATGACTGCAGATGCTGGAAACCAGATTCTGGATCAGTGGTGCTGGAAGAGCACAGCAATTCAGGCAGCATCCGAGGACAGGCAAAATCGACGTTTCGGGCAAAAGCCCTTCATCAGGAATAAAGGCAGGAAGCCTGAAGCGTGGAGAGGTAAGCTAGAGGAGGGTGGGGGTGGGAGAGAGTGGCATAGAGTAGAGAGAGGAGGAAAACTTCTTCAAGGCAGGCATCCTTGCAAGAGGATTCGCAGTAGGGTTAAAATCAACGAGGTAAAAACAATGACTGCAGATGCCGGAAACCAGATCCTGGATCAGTGGTGCTGGAAGAGCACAACAGGTGCGGGTGTCTCGGAGATGTTCCCTAAAGCGCTCTGTTAGGAGGCGCCCAGTCTCCCCAATGTGATCCGTTGCTCCCGATGCGGTCTCCTCTACATTGGGGAGACTGGGTGCCTCCTAGCAGAGCGCTTTAGGGAACATCTCCGAGACACCCGCACCAATTAACAAAATCGTCCCGTGGCTCAACATTTCAACTCCCCCTCCCACTCTGCCGAGGATATGGAGGTGCTGGGCCTCCTCCACCGCCGCTCCCTCACCACCAAATCGTCCAAGATTTAAAAGGAACCTAAGGGGTAACGTTCTCATGCAAAGTTGGTGTGTGTATGGAATGAGCTGCCAGAGGAAGTGGTGGAGGTTAGTACAATCATATTTAAAAGGCATCTGGATGGATATATGAATAGGAAGGGTTTAGAGAGATATCGGCCAAATGCTGGCAAATGAGACGAGATTACGTTTGGATATCTGGTCAGCATAAATGAGACCGAAGATTCTGCTTCCGTGCTGTACATCTCTATGAGTCTATGACTGCATGTCAATCCAACTTCTCAAATGGAGCAGAGTGATGGCTCAGTGGTTAGTACTGCTGCCTCACAGTGCTTGAGACCTGGGTTTGATTCCACCCTTGGGTGAATTCTTGTGTAGAGTTTGTATGTTGTGTGCATGGGTTTCCTCCTGCAGTCCAAAGATCTGCTTGTAAAGTGGATTGACCATGCTAAGCTGTTCATAGTGCGCAGGCTAGGTGGAAATGCAGAGTTATGAGATGTGGGTGTCAAATGGCATGATGGATTTTGTTGTATTATAGTCAATGATTCCCAGGGGTTCCTTCACCTGAAGCTCCCTAATCACGTCTACCTTATGACACAATACCAAATCCAGAGTTGCCTGTTCCCTAGTGGGCTCTACCTCAAAGTGCTCTTAAAGTCCATCTCATAGATGTAGTGGCTATAACATTCAACATTCAGCCAAGTGGACCTCAAAGAATATGAGTTTATGTGGTGGCTACTACTCTTGTCCAATCAGGGAGCCCTTGTTGACAAATTTAGACAGGAGTGTCAGACATCCTATTCACTCTGTGAGCTGACTCTGAGGGAGCTGGGTCAGTATCAAAGGCTCTCCATGTGTAAAATAAAGGGTGACTTGGTGATGAGATACTGACCTCTGTGGAGTTATTTCAGTAGACATTCTATGAATTCCTTTTCTTGAGATCGCTGCCATCTTGATTTTTCCAGTCCACCTGGATATTGAAGCCCCTCATGGTTATTGGAGTAGTGTCTCTGTTACAGGTCTTTTCTATCTCCTGATTTATTTTCTTCCTTACATCCTGACTACTGCTCCCATCTCCTATTATATACATCTCCCATCAGGGTCATTTCTACTTTATAGTTCCTTAACTCTACCCACTCAAATTCTATACTCTCCAACCCTATATTACTTCTTGCTACTGATTTGATTTGATTTCAGACGAAGGAAACACTACCCTCTCTGCCCTCTTCCTGTCCTTTCAATAGGACTTGTATCCTTGGATATTTAGTTTCTTGCCCTGGTATCCTTGCAGCCATGTCTCTGTGATACCCACAACATTGTACCTGCCAATTTCAACCTGTGATACAAGCTCATTTACCTTGCTTCGTATAGTGTATGCATTTAAGTACAATACCCTTTGTTGACTGTGCTCCCCCCAACCCTTTCTCATAATTGTCCCCCTATCTGCTGTGCCTGAAGTTAGATTCCTGACCCTTTACATGGTGTATCCTATTAATAGATCTAGCAGCTGGGAGTGGTGTGGGGTGGGGGTGAAGTTTCAGTGATGGCAATGCAATGCAAGGTGGTTAGATTCTCTCTTGTTGGTGATTGTCATTGAGTGACACTTGTCGTGAATGCTACTTGTCTGGCTCAATAGCCTTTTTGTTTGCATGAGGTCCATTCATGCATTTGTATCTGGAATGGCATTGGTAATATAGTTATAATCAAGAGGCAAATGTCCTGAGTGCATATAAACAAATCCTATAACAGCAGCTTGTAGAGTTTTATTTCAAAAGGCAGTTCAGCACCACATGCTCAAGGGGATTTAGGAATGTACAAAAGTTGCTGGCCCTACCGCATCTCTAAATAAGATTTTAAAACTCTGGAATTAAAAAGAAACTAACCTCAGTAATAGTGACTATCACAAACTATCCTCTTTCAGTATAAAACCCCATCCTGCTCACTTACAATTCTTCAGTGATGGAAACCTGCCATCCACAGCAATGTGATTGACTCCAGCGCGCCTTTTAGTTCAAGGACAATCAGGAAAAGACACCAAATGGCGGCCTTGCCAGGTACACCTGCATCTTGGGAAAGAATACTTTCTGGGAAGAAAAACATTCAGTTGTATTTGTTTGAGACTTCACGGAGTCTGCTGTCAATGATGAGCCCTCCCACGCCTACTGCCTCCTGGTTGTACTACACCTAATGTTTTTCTTGGAAACATATAACATTTTGGCCTCATCACTTCCTGTGGCAGGCCCACCACTCTCTGGGTGAAGACATTTCTCCTCATCTCAGCCTACCTTGTGACCTCAGACTGTAACCCCTGTTTCTGGACTCTTCAGTCCTTGGGAACATCATTCCTGCATTTACTCTGTCTAGCCCTGTTGGAATTTTATAGCTTTCTATGAGAATTATTTCTAAACTCCAGTGAATATCTCTTCATGCGACCTAGAAATCAATCTTGTAAACCATTGTTGCACTCTCTTTCTATAGTCAGAACATTCTTCCTCAGATAAGGAGACCAAAACTCACACACTACTCCAGGTCTGATCTCACCAAGACCTTGTACAATTGCAGCAAGGCACCCCTGCTCCTCTACTTGAATCTTCTCACTATGAGGGTCAACACACCATGTTCCTTCATTATGCCTTTGACGTCATAAGGTCACAGAGTCATACAGTATGGAAACAGACCTCTGACCCAACTAGTCTATAGCGTCCAAATTTCCTAAATTGAACTTCCATTTGCTTGCATTTGACTCATAACCCTAAGACCATAAGATCATAGGAGCAGAAATTAGGCTATTTGGCCCATTGAGTCTGGTCCATCATTCAATCATGGCTGATAGGTTTTTCAATCCCAATTTCCCGCTGTCTCCTCATAACCTTTGATCCCCTTGATAATCAAGAACTTATCTATCTCTGTTTTGAATATACTCAATGACCTGTCCTCCACAGCCCTCCGTTGTAATGAATTCCACAGATTCACCACTCTCTGGCTAAAGAAGTTTCTCCTCATCTCCATTCTAAAGGGTCTTCACTTTACTGTAAGGTTGTACCCTCAGGTCCTCGTCTCGCCTGCCAATGGAAACATCTCCCCAACATCAACTCTGTCCAAGCCCCATTCAGTATTCCAACCCTCTAAACCTTTCCTATTCATGTCCCTGTCCAAATGTCTTTGAAACGCTGGAATTATATCCATCTCTACCACTTCCACCAGCAGCCCATTTCATATATCCACGTGGCTAATTCAGAATCCCAGCACCCACAGTGTCTTCTCCTCCTTATGTTCTGCCACAACTGAGGTTTGACACAACTGAGAGGTTTGCTCAGACCTATCAGAGGGCAGGTAACAATGAGCCACCCTATATGATTGAAGCCATAATCTTCTGGTAATTAACTTTGAAGTCATGGTTGCTGTAGTACCTCACAGTCAAACTATTGTTCTGTTTGTTGTACCCCTCTCAAACACCATGCATTCAAGCAGCCCTCGATTGTCTGTGAGCTGTTCAAAGGGAATAGAATTAATGAGGCAAACAAAATACAAAATCTTTTCAACTCACTTCAGATATTTCATCAAAGTTCCTCAGAGCTCCGTTGAATATCAATAAATTGGATTACAGGTGAATATTAGGGGAAAACATAACTCAACAACCTTGAACATTTACCATCAAAATTTAAATTTAATTTCCCTCAGGATCTGTGGTAAAGTAAAAACTAATTTAAAAGTGTTGCTTTGAGAAATAATGTTTTAGGGGGTCAGATTGCTTGGGAACTATTTGTAATTAAATAAATGTATTTGGTCTAATTGATATCTGATTTCGCTCAGCATTAATGCATCCAACTTTTTTTTTAAAGGTGAAAATATGGATGCACTTCTCAATTTTTCCCAACTTCAGCCATCAATTAATAATTGGAATTAAATGTCTTGTATAAATAGTACTGAAAGAACAAGTGACGGAAGACACATATGAACCAAGGAGCTAGGGCAGGGGTGTGGGGTAGTGGCCTAGCACTATTATTGCTGGACTGTTAGTTCAGAGAGACTGGCGTAATGCTTTGGGGACCTGGGTTTAGAATCCTGTGATGGCAGATAGCGGAATTTGAATTCAATTTATTTAAAAAGCTGGAATTGAATCCAATGATGGCCATGAATCAATTGTTGGGGGCAAAATCTATCTGGTTCACGCGTGTCCTTTTGGGAAGAAAACTGCCATCTTCACCTGGTCTAGCCGACATGTGACTCCAGACCCACTGCAATGTGGTTGACTCTTAACTTGCCCTCTGGGCAATTAAGGATGGTAATAAATGCTCACATAGCCGGTGATGCCCTCACCTTTTGGATGAATATTTAAATAGAACCAGGAGTAGGTCATTTGGTCCATCATGCCTGGTGTGCCACTGGAATAGGTCACCCCTATGTTTCTACCTTGACGTCATTGTCCTGCACTGTTCCCATATCCCTTAATATTTTTAATTATCTAGAAATCTATTGGTCTCTGTCTTGAATAAAAATGACTCAGCCTCCATCATCCTCTGAGGTAGAGATTTCTGAAGATTTACTACCCTTCAAGTAAAGAAGTCCATCTGCAACTCAATTCCAACTGGTCTACCGCTCACTCTGAAATTGTGTCCCCTAGATTAGATTCCCTACAGTGTGGAAACTGGCCCTTCGACCCAACCAGTCCACACCAGCCCTCCGAAGAGTAACCCAACCAGATCCATTTCCCTCTGACTAATGCACCTAACACTATGAGCAATTTAGCACGGCCAATCCACCTGACCTGCACATCTTTGGACTGTGGGAGGAGAACAGAGCACCCGGAGGAAACCCACACAGACACAGGGAAAATGTGCATACTCAACACAGACAGTCACCCGAGGCTGGAACCAAACCTGCGACCTTGGTGCTGTGAGGCAGCAGTGCTAACCACTGAGCCACCATGCAACCCAAAAGGAAACTGTTGGAGTGAGAGCAACGATCACTCTGTCCCTGGGTGGTCTCCTACCACCGACCTTTCGGTTAACAGCCAAACGTGCTGACCAATGGTTCTGGAAACCTCAGGAAGGGGTAAATCTACTTCCTGCATCTACCCTGTTGAGCCCTGTAAGAATTTAGTGTGTTTCAATGAGATCATCCCTCGTTCTTCTACTCTCAAAAATACAACTTCCGCAATCCCCCCTTCTCATGGGACAATCCAGCTATCCAAGGGTTCCTGATAAAGGGTCATGACCTGAAACATCAACTCCTTTGCTCCTCTGATGCTGTTTGACCTGCTGAGCTTATTCCAGCTCCATACTTTATCGATTCTGACTTCCCAGCATCTGTAGTCCACACTATCTCCAGTCAGGATGCACTCCTTCTATGGCATACATGCAAAAACCTTTGATAAGTCTGCACCTAATCCTATTTCTGGTTGGATAAGGTAGCAGTTAGGGGAGATGGTCACCCTGGCTGCCTGCCTCTCTTCCATGGTCTCATATGTGCCCAGATGGCTCTGGTTATTAAGAGTACACCTGTGAAGTGTCCAGTGGTCACCTCAATGACTGGTAGGTGTACTGGAGACAGTGAATAATATATTGATGTCACTCCACCTTTTAAGAAGGGAGAAAGAGAAAAGCCACAAAATTACAGACCATTTCACCTAATGTCTGTGGTGGAGAATTTGTCAGAGTCGAAAATCAGTAACCGAACTCCTTGAAATTTTCAATTATTCAGGGAGAGCCAGCATAATTCTTGACACCCCATTGACTTTTTGAAGAGGTGACTAAGGTAGTGGACAGGGAAATGTCTGTGGATGTTGTTTGTATGGAATTCCAGAAGGCATTTGATAAATTTCCACATAAGAGACTGGTAATGAAGGTTGAAGCCTATGGAATTGAGGGAACATTACCAATCTTTCTGGGTAATAGGTTGAGTGGTAGGGATAATGGGTAGCTGCACAAATTAGCAGGATGTGACCAGTGGTGTGTCGCAAGGTTCCGTGTTAGGCACTCAATTATTCACTTTATTTATTAATGATTTGCTTAATAGCATAAAAAGTCATATATTCAACATTGCTGATGACACCAAGTGAAGTAGTATTGCAGACAGTGTAGATAGAGTCATTGAGATGTACAGCATGGAAACAGACCCTTCAGCTCAACTCGTCCATGCCGACTAGATATTCCAACCTAATCTATTCCCATTTGCCAGCACTTGGCCCAAATCCCTCTAAACTCTTCCTATTCATATACCCATCCAGATGCCTTGTAAATGTTGCAATTGTACGAACCTCCACTACTTCCTCTGGCAGCTCATTCCACACATGCACCACCCTCTGTGTGAAAACATTGCCTCGGAGGCTTGTTTTAAAGTTTTCCCCTCTCATCCTAAACCTATGCCTTCTAGTTCTGAACTCCCCCACCCCAGAGAAAAGACCTTGTCTATTTCCCCTATCTATGCCCCTCATGATTTTATAAACCTCTATAAGGTCACCACTCAGCTTCCGACACTCCAGGGAAAACAGCCCCAGCCTGTTCAACCTCCCCCTATAGCTCAAACCCTCCAACCCTGGCAACATCCTTGTAAATCTTTTCTTGAACCCTTTCAAGTTTCATATAATTGAGGCATATAATTAAAAAGGGGTATTGATGATCTAATTAAAATTGGCAAAACTGTGGCAAATGGAGGATAATAAAAGTAAGTAGGTGGTTATCTATTTTTTGCACTGACAAGGACAGATCAAAGTAGTTTTTTGATGGTATGAAGTTAAATATAGTGGATGTCCAATGAGACTTGGATGTTCGCGAGTATAAATGTTTAAAATGTCATGAACAGCTGCAGAAAATAATCACAAAGGCTAATGGAACACTGGTCTTTATATCAAGAGGATTGAAATGTAAGGATGCAGATGTTTTGCTGCAGTTATACATGCTCCTGGTTAGACCTCACTTGGAGACTGTAAGCAGGTCTGAGCACCACACCTTAGGAAGGATATATTGGCTTTGGCGAGAGTGCCGGATAGGTTTACAAGAATAATACCTGGACTTCAGGGGTTAAGACATGAGGAGACATTATACAAATTAGACCTGACTTCTCTAGTATGTAGAGGGTTAAGGGGTGATCTGATCGAAGTCTTCAAGATATTAACAGGAAAAATCAGGGGAGATAAAGAGAAACTATTTGTACAGGTTGAGGATTCCAGAACTTGGGGGCACAGTCTGAGAATCAGTGCCAGACCGTTCAGGAGAGATGTTAGGAAGCACTTCTATTCACAGAGGGTGGTAGATGTTTGGAAGTCTCATCCACAAAGGGCAGTGAATTCTGGATCAGTTGTTAATTTTAATCCTGAGATAGTTACATTTTTTGTTAAGCAGAGGGTATTCAGGGAGACGGGCCAAAGGCAGGTATATGGAGTTTGGCTGGAGATAGCCGTGATCTGGTTGAATGGTGGAACAGGCTCAAGGGGCTGAATGGCTTGTTCCTATGGTCCTGTGGATGTTTCCTTTGGGTTGTCATTTAACCCCTTGTTAGCTGTACTCCCTGAAAGAAAGGAGATCAGTTCTGCTGATGAATGCCCCCTGCCTTTATTCTTTAATTCACAGTGCAGTACTTTCATTAAATTTGAAATAAGTGGACATTACTTTGTTGATATTTAATTAAAGCCCCTTTTGATTTGCTATCTCTGTCCATGCTAAGTTCGACAATTGTGTCTCAAGTTCGGGAACAGATGCCTTGGCCATCTGCAGTCCTTATGGAAGACAGGAAGGTCTGGAACATATTTGGCCAGGATGCTTGCTCTTCAGTGCAGTCCAGTGAAACCTGGCAACTTTGGTACTAACATTAGATCTGTCTGCACTCAACTTTCTCAGTTGCTTGTCTTGGCAAAGTTTACTTTGAGGGTGGAACATGTAACAACCCAAATGTTGTAACATCTTAATAGTCTCATGTTGATTACCTGAATGGCACTGAATGTAAATGTAATATAAGCCGAGCTTATACAACCTGCCTCCAAAGTGTAACCCTTTATTTCTTTCCCTTCTTTATGGGAGGTGGTCATCACTGACACAGCCAACAATTGTTACCCACCATTGGACTGAGTGGTTTACTTAGCCATTTCAGAGGGCCATTTGGAGTGAACCACATTGATGTGGGTTAGAAAGCACAGCACGCAATTTATGTTGCTTATTGCATTATCAGTCTGGCTGAATTGAGTTATTGAATTGAATTTAAATCCTACCTTGGGGTGTGAACCCATGTCCCCAAGACATTAGCTGGATCCATGGTTTACAAGTCCAGTGACAATGCCACTATGCTATCATATTCCTCTGCTATGCTCCTGGTAAAAATATGCTTTCTGCACCTCCAGGGCTAATTTATCTGTCTGGAGGTTCAGAATCTGAAGGTGCGTGTAACAATCGAGGTGGGATCTGCAATAAAAATGTGGAGAGACTTTGGATAGAGAGATGAATATGACAGACATTCCTGTTCAGTGATAAACTAGATGGAAACAGCGTTCAAGACTCTGTATTTAACAGTTTCTTCTTCTTTTGATTTTGTACCTAGTGGACCGATGATCAATTTGCCTTGCATATCCAGGATTTCCAGGGCTTTCAGACACAGCGGCAACTGAAAGAGAACTTGTACAACAAAATCATTGAATACTTTGACAAGGGCAAGGTAAGATCTGCTAACTCTCAGGGCCACTCTTAACCCTTTGTCCCTGGTACTAATTCTGGTCAGTCACTGATTCAGAGACAAAATAAATCTAGCATTTTTGTAGCACTTTCCACAACCTCAAGTCCTCTGGAAGAGTTCTTCAGCCGGTGAAGTTTTTTTATAAATGGCAGCCATCAATTTTGGTGTTGGAAATGCGGTGTTGGAAGTTTGCACATAGTAAGTTCTGATAAACAACAAGAAAAGCCAGTACATTATCTGTTTTTGTGGGGTAGATTGTGGAATACATATGTACCTGAACACCAGAAAAACCTCCTCTGCTCTGACTCACAGTAAACCAATGTGGTCAGGTTTCCTCTGATCTGTAATTTTTAAAAATGCCCTTTTTGATTTGACTCTGAACCTGAGAGGAGTTACTAGCAGAAAACAGTGCACAGTTCCTGCTGTATACAACAGCATTTATCCCCTATAAATAACAGACAACATAACCAGGACTTCTGGACATGAATTAAGTAGAAACATATGTTCAGAAGTCAAATAAAACGTCACTGAGAAATAATTGCATCATGCAGCAATGAGCAATGGCCAGAGGTAAGATAAGGGTTTTTCTTGAAGGAAATAGCATTAAAATGATCTTGCTGTAAAAGCTCCCTGTCCGAGCCATTAAATGGCTATATTTAGGCTTGCAATATCTTCTTGTAGGAGTCTGAAAATCCATAGCTAAACAAAGGTTCATGATGCATGTGCTCAATCAGAAAGACAGGAACAAAATATTTACTTTGTGGAAGTTTCAAACTGGTGAGTACAGAGAATACAAGGTAATTCACAGAATCACAGGCGTATTTCAGTATTGAAGGAGGCCATTCAACCCATTGTGTCTACACCAGTTCTTAATATTTCAGCATCATGTCAATAACAAGGACACCTACGCCAGATTCCTATTTACTGACTTCAGCTTCGTTTTCAACAATACAATTCCAATTAATCTCATTTCCAAACTCCAAGACCTTGGACTCTGCAACTGGATTCTCGACTTCCTGACCTGCAGACCGCGATCAGGGAGAATAGGTGACAACACCTCCTCCATGATAATCTTTAAAGCCAGTGCCCTGCAAGGCTGTGTATTCAGCCCCTTACTGTACTCCTTATACAGTCACGACTGTGTGGCTAAATCCTGCGGTAACTTCATTTACATGTTTGCCAATGGCACCACCGTCGTGGGTTGGATCTCAAACAACGACGAGACAGAGTACAGGAAGAAGACAGAAAGCATAGTGTAAAGAGAAAAGTATTTTTCTCAATGTCAGCAAGATGAAGGAGCTGGTCTTTGGGCTCAGGAAGCAGAGTGGAGACACATCCCTGTCTGTATCAATGGTGCTGAGGTGGAGGTGGTCAGAAGCTTCGCATTCCTGAGAGTAAATATCACCAACAATCTGTCCTGGTCCATTCAGGTCGATGCTACAATCAAGAAAGTTCACAAAAAGGCTGAGGAAATTCCATATGTCCACAATTACTCTTATCAAATTTTTATTGATGCACCACAGAAAGCATCCTATCCAGATTCATCACAGCTTGGTATGGCAACTGCTTTGCCCAAGATCAATTACAGAGTCGTGAACACAGCTCAGTCCATCACAAACACAAACCTTCCTTCTGTTGACACTTCCCACTGCCTCAGGAAAACAGCCAACCTCATCAAAGACCCCTCCCACCCCGGTGATACTCTCTTCCACCCTCTCCCATCAGGCAGAAGATACAGCATTTTGGAAACACTTACCAACAGATTTAAGAAAACTTCTTGCCTGTTGTTATCAGACTCATAAATGGATCTCTCATATATTAGAATTGATCTTTCTCTGCAGCTTCTCGGTAGCTGTAACACTATATTTTGCATTCTGTTCTATTACCCTGATGCACTTATGTAAGGTATGATTTGTCTGGTTGGAACACAATACAATACCTTTCACTGTATCTCGATGCATGACAATAATAAATCAAATCAAATCTCCTGCTTTTTCCTCATAGCCCTGCATTTTATTTCTGTTCAAGTCATCATCCAATGCCTCGATTCAATGTGTCCCCAACCATATTTCCAGACAGTGCATTCCATAACTTAGATACTTGCTGTGTGAAAAGGTTTCCTCTCAAAGTTTGTGAGAAGATTTGTAGCTCGGGTGCTCGTTGCTGTGGTTCTGTTCGCCGAGCTGGAAGTTTTTGTTGCAAACGTTTCGTCCCCTGACTACCATTATAGGGCAAGCGAAACAAAGAACAGCCAGGGAATTCCTAGAAGCATGGCACTCATCCACAAACTCCATCAACAAACACGTCGACCCGGACCCAATATACCGGCCACGACAGCGGACAGCTGAAACTGACAACCGGAAGCGGCAGGGACAGGCCACTATAAATGCCGGAGGAAACACCACAGAAGCGCTTCACAGGAGGCTCCCAAGCACTGAGGATGTCACCTAGACAGGGGACGAAACGTTTGCAACAAAAACTTCCAGCTCGGCGAACAGAACCACAGCAGGTTTCCTCTCACTTTGCATTTGCTTCCTTTGTAAAACAATTTAAAACAGTGCTGTCTGGCTCTTGATCCATTTATGAGTGGGAACACTTCCACCCCATCCACTCTGTCTGGTCTCCTCCTAACTTTGAAAACTTCTATCAAATCTTCTCATCGTCTTCTCATGTCCAAGGAAACCAGTCCCATCGTCTCCAATCTTTCCTCAAGACTGAAGTCTCATTCCTCTGATCATTCCGAGATAAACTTCTTCTCCCTAGGCTCTCTGCTTGGATGCAGGAGGCAGTAAGCAGACTGAGCAAGACTGGGAGTCAGTGGGTATCAGGGGGCAAACTCTCCGCTGGTTGGAGTCATACCTGGCATAAAGGAAGATGGTCGTGGCTGTTGGAGGTCAGTCACCTCGCTGCAGGAGTTCCTCAGATTAGTGGGTCCTACATTCCTTGGCCTTCATTCTTAGATGGAGCTTGGAAGCAAACCTTCTAGTTTAGAGGCAGAGACACTACCCATTGTGTCATATGAACTCCATTGACATCCTGGTGGGCAAACAGCATCGTGTACGATTGTGACAAAAGGTTAGCTCTCCTGCCACATTCTTACCAACCAGTTTGTACCCCTTGACACAGATTATGAAACTAGCCTACTCTGGTGTTTCTGCACTGTCATCCAATGGGGTAACCATCTTCTTTACATACAAGGATACATCTTTATGTGGCTCAATCACATATATTGTCTGATCATACTCCAGTGAAAAGCTTTTGGGGTATTTTACTGCATGTGAACGTTGTTATATAAATGCAATTACATACTTGAATTTGCTGTGGTGTGATGTTCTGTGCACTTTGGTGAAGTTTCAAGCCAGATGAACAAACCTTTCAAACAGGGTGAAACCCCGCGAAGCATTCTGGACTCTGTCAATAGAGTCCAGTGCTCTAACATTGCTGGCTGTTCTGCAACGATCTACCTCAAAGTTTTCCACAAAAGGAGGAATCAGAGCAAATTAAATACCAGGCCTTTGTCTTTGTGGATTTGCTGATTCTTATCAAATCATAGAAACAGCAGGAGGCCATTCAGTGTTTTTTATAATAGTTTTTATAAATGACTTGGATGAGGAGATTGAGGGGTGGGTTAGTAAATTTGCAAATGACACAAAGGTTAGAGGTGTCGTCGATAGTATAGCGGGCTACTGCAAGCTGCAGCGTGACATAAACAGGATGCAGAGCTGGGCTGAGAAATGGCAGATGCCCGAGTTCAAAATGGATAAGTGCAAAGTGATGCATTTTGGAAGGTCAAACTCGAATGCTGAATATAGGATTAAAGACAGGATTCTTGGCAGTGTGGAGGAACAGAGGGATCTGGATGTACAAGTACATAGATCCCTCAAAGTTTCCACCCAAGTGGATAGGGTTGTTAAGAAAACATATGGTGTTTTGGCTTTCATTAACAGGAGTATGGAGTTTAACAGCCGTGAGGTTTTGCTGCAGCTCTACAAGTCCCTGGTGAGACTACACTTGGAATATTGTGTCCAATTCTGGTCACCCTACTACAGGAAAGATACAGAGGCTTTGGAGAGGGTGCAAAGAAGGGTTACCAGGATGCTGCCTGGACTGGAGGGCTTGCCTTATGAAGAAAGGTTGAATAAGCTCAGACTTTTCTCTCAGGAGAGAAGGAGAAAGAGAGGAAACCTGATCGAGGTGTACAAGATAATGAGAGGAATAGATAGAGTCAATAGCCAGAGACTTTTCCCCAGGGGAGGATTGACTGGTACGAGAAGTCATAGTTTGAAGATATTAGGAGGAAGGTATAAAGGGGACATCAGAGGTAGGTTCTTTACGCAGAGAGTTGTGAATGCATGGAATGCGTTGCCAGCTGTGGTGGTGGAAGCAAAGTCATTGGGGACATTTAAGCGACTGGTGGACATGCACATGGATAGCAGTGAGTTGAGGGGTTAAGTAATTATATTTTGCATTAGGATTAAGTCTCGACACAAACATCATGGGCCTAAGGGCCTGTTCTGTGCTGTACTTTTCTATGTTCTATGTCCTATTCCATAGAATCCCTACAGTATGGAATCAGGCCATTTGACCTAACAAGTCCACACTGACCTGCATTTCCCATGACTAATCCACCTAGTCCACACACCTAAACACCATGGGGTAATTTAGCATGGCCATTCCACCTAACCTACACATATTTGGAACGTGGGAGAAAGCCAGAGCACCTGGAGAAAACTCACACAGACACGGAGAGAATGTGCAAACTCCACACAGGCAGTCACCTGAGGCTGGAATTGAACCTGGGTACTCTGGTTTTGTGAGTCAGCAGTGGTAACCACTGAGCCACCAAGTCTCTCCCTGCTTCCTGAATAATTTATTCAATTAGTTCTACACCCCTGTCTTTTCCCCATTATCTTCCAATTTGGTAGCCTGTATCAAAATATCTTTCTGGTCAATTTTATCCCTCTTTCAATATTGGTCATAGTCATTGTCATATTGCTATTTGGAGCCCTAGAGTCATTGAACCATACAACATTGAAACAGAGTCTTTGGTCCAACCCATCCATGCAGATCAGGTTCCTAAATTAATCTAATCTCATTTGTCTATATTGCTCTAAACCCTTCCTATTCATGTACCCATCAGATGCCTTTTAAACATTGTAATTGTACCTTACTTTGTTGACTAATTGTTCACAAACTATCTACCTTATTTCCCACATGATAATATTAAGATGCTTCAAAATTAGAATTCATTGGGAAAAACATTTGAGTTGCATTGAGGTTGTGAAAGGCATGACATAAATGCAAAGTTTTCTTTTATTTGAAAGTTGTTGATGAATCTTTTTCCAGTCAGTGCACTCCTGATCACAGTTATTTGCTGCATAAATAATTTCCCTCATCTCTAGTGCTTTGGCTCATAAACTCAAATTCATTTTCTCGCATTGCATGGACCCTGTTTCTAGTGGAAACAGTTTCTCCTCATTTACATGAGCAAAATGCGTTCATGATTTTGAATTGCTCTGTAAGTTAACCTTTTGACAATGAGGAGAACAATGCCAGCTACTCTAGTTTCTGCAAACGTAGGAACAGGAGTAGGCTATTCACCCCTTTGAAGTTATTCTGCCATTTAGAATCATCATAACTCATCGAACACTGATGTTTTAAATACCGTGTCCCCAGAAGCAATTCTGCCATTGGTAATCTGAAATCCATCCACCTCTCCTTCAAATATACACAAACTGTCCTCTGGGGTAGAGAATTCTAAAGATTCACAAACCTCAGAATTTAAAAAATATCTCCTCTCCTTGACCCTGAACAGTATATAAAATTGGGCCTTCTCATTCCAGACCCCAGAATGAGGCTAAACATCTTAACTTTATTAATTCTGTCTGTTCCTTTCACTATTGTGTAGTTTTCAGTGCAATCCCCTCTCATTCAACTAAACTCTACAGGGGTTCAGTTTCTCATTTAACTAAACTCTACAGGCTCAGTTTCTCATCCAACTAAACTCTACAGGCTCAGTTTCCTAACCTTTGTTCATATGACAGTCTCACCAACATGGGAACAATCCCAATTACCCTTCATTGCACTACCCACATAGCACAGAGTCATAGAGTCATAGAGATATACAGCATGGAAACAGACCCTTCGGTCCAACTCATCCATGCCAACCAGATATCCTAACCTAATCTAGTCCCATATGCCAGCACTTGACCCATGTCGCTCTAAACCCTTCCTATTCATATATCCATCCAGCTGCCTTTTAAATTTTGCAATTGTACCTACCTCCACCAGTTCCCCTGGTAGCTCATCCCATAGACATACCAATAATATCTTTTCAGAAGTAAAGAGACTAAAATTGCACATATTGCGCCCGGTGTGGTCTAACCAAGCTTCTAAATAATCAAAACAAGACATCACTACTTTTGTACTGAAATCCTCTTGTGATAGATGCTAACATTCCATTAGCCTTCCTAATAGCGTGCTACACCTGCATGTTAAGATTAGAGTGGTGCTGGAAAAGAACAGCAGGTCAGGCAGCATCCAAGGAGCAGGAACATTCGAATGAGGCCTCATTCCTGATGAAGGGCTTTTGCCCGAACCGTCGATTTTTCCTGCTCCTCGGATGCTGCCTGATCTGTTATGCTTTTCCAGCACCACCCTAATCTTGACTCAGATCTCCAGCATCTGCAGTATCCACTTACACCTGCATGTTAGCCTTCAGTGACTTACAGACACAGATACCTTGGTCCCTTTGTACATCCTACACTTCCCAACCTCTTACCATTTAAGGAATACATCTGTTTGTCTTACCAAAGTGGACAGCTTAACATTTTTGTAACATTGTATTCCATCTGCCATGACCTTGCCCATTGCCAAACCTGTGCGAATGCTCCTGAAGGCACTTTGATTCTTTCTCACAACACACATTCCAACTTTGCTTTGTATCATTTGCAAATTTGGAAATATTACATTTGGTCCCTGCACCCAAATCATTGATATGTACAATGCCCATCAGTTCCCCTTTACCAATTTTGTTAGTAACAGCCTCACCAAGCACAATTTCCCATTCACAAATCCATGCTGACTGTACCTAATCATATTAGTTTAATCCAAGTGTCCATTCATTGCTTCTTTCATCATTGATTCTTGCATTTTCCTGACTTTGGAAGAAATGATATCAGGTCTGTAGTTCCCTGTTTTGTCTTTTAATCCCTTTTTAAAGAATTAGGTGACATTTACCAGCTTCCAAATTGAAGGAATCTTCCAAAGTAGATACAATTTTGGAAGCTGATCACCAATACTATTTATATAGACATCTCCTCCAAAATGATGTGATGTAGACTATCAGGTCCCAGTAATGTATCAACTTTCAACCCTGTTTTAAGTTTTCAATTCAACCTGTTTCTATCAGTTTAACCAACTAATATTCATTTCCTTCAGCTCGTCAATCTCCCTAGTCCTTTGGATCTCTAGTTGTGTGTGATTTCTTATATTTTCCTCAAATGAACACACACAAAGTTACTATTCAGCTTCTCTGCCGTTTATCTATTCCACATTTTACATTTCCTTGATCCTATCCACAATAGATCCTCATTCAGCTTAGCCAAATGTTTCATTTTTGCAAGCATGTAGAAACCTTTAAGCTTGCATTGATGTTCCTCAATTGTCTACATATTTTAAAAATTTCTTGATCCTTCTTTGCTGGATTCTAATGAAAGGAAGGTTACCATATTTCAACTCTCTCATTCGAGAGAAATTGGTGGCGTCTTTAACCTAAGGGCTACTACACCTCAGGCAATGGGAAGAGGTTGAGAAGGAGAGTCTTTCATGGTAACCTTAGCCATTATGGGAATTGAACCAATGCTGTATGGTATTATAAATCCATCGCCAACCCACCTGAGCTAGCCACCCTGTCCTCAGCACTGTACTCCATCATCAGAAATAGATGAAGCCTGTCAGGCCGAGCAGGTTTTGAATGGAGATTCCCCCGTGCTCAGATGCAGCAGCCAGAAACACTGAGGTGTGATCCCCCTGAGCCCAAGCACTCCCATTTACACATTTACAGCCCAGACCCTGAAGACCGTTCCCTTTACAGTTACAGGCGCCAAACCTCCAGAGTGCAGTCCATGCAGAATCAATCAACAGCTTAAAAAAATAAACAGATATGAAAAGCAGAATAAAGGACCATGGGGAGCAGGCAGGAAGGTGGAATTGA
The DNA here is from genome assembly GCF_004010195.1 of Chiloscyllium plagiosum. Taxonomy (NCBI): domain Eukaryota; kingdom Metazoa; phylum Chordata; class Chondrichthyes; order Orectolobiformes; family Hemiscylliidae; genus Chiloscyllium; species Chiloscyllium plagiosum. The sequence goes on from NC_057710.1 coordinate 15,558,074, forward strand.
GATCAGGATAAGATCAGCCACGTTCGTGATAAATGGTGGAGCGGGCTGAATTGCCAACTCCTGCTCCGAATTCCCATGTTCTGATGAACTCTCCCAACCAGCTCCCTGATGAATCAGCCGAGAGTTTACTGGCAGGTCTTCTAACCTGACAAAAGTAACTTTAGTAGGAATGAACTGGTCTTAGCATGGAGGAAAAGCGAAAGCAGCCTTTACAGCTGTGATACAATGTCAGAGCAGCCCCTTCTTCTATCTTTTATAAGCTGTTTATTACAATTTAACAAAGCATGACAAGCGATGAAATCAAATATTTATAAACTTGTTAGAAGTCTGTGTTTGCTAATTAATTATTAGAGTGGTGTGACTTCTTTTAAGATTGAAGATGTGTGTGTTTTTCAGGGTAATTATATTTGACTTTATTGAATTACCACATGCTGCTGATTTAGACTTTGTACACAAAAGAAGGCTTGCATTTCCATAGTGCTTTTATTGACCATCACACATCTCAAGGCATTTCTCAACTTTTGAAGGGTTGTTACGCTTGTACACTTGTTGTCATTGAGGGCTAGGGACACTGACTGCCTGTAGAAAATAAAAACATGGATACCACCCCTGATGGGTGGCGTGGTGGCTCAGTGGTTAGCAATACTATCTCACAGCTACTGGGGACATGGGTTCAAGTCCAGCCTTGGGTGGCTGCCTGTATAGAGTTTGCACATTCTCCCTGGTTCTATGCGGGTTTCCTCTCACAGTCGAAAGACTTGCAGGTTAGGTGAGTTGACTATGCCAAATTGGTGCATCCTTCAAGGGAAGTGCAGCACAATAGGGTAGGGGAATGGGTCGGTGTGGACTTGTTGAGCCAAATGGCATGTTTCCATACTGTAGGGGATCTTCTACTCAACTGTGGAGGACCATGCAGTCTGGCACCTTGAGCCTGCTCTGCCATTAAATAAGATTATGGCTGATCTTTTCATGGACTATGCTCCAATTACCTGCCTGCTCACCATAACCCTTAATTCCTTTACTGTTCAAAAATCTATCTACCTTTGCCTTACAAACATTAAATGAGGTCACCTCAACTGCTTCACTGGACAGGGAATTCCACAGATTCACAACCCTCTGGGTGAAGACATTCCTCCTCAACTCAGTCCGAAATTTACTCCCCCTTATTTTGAGGCTGTGCCCCCTAGTTCTAGTTTCACTCGGATGAGACAATGTGAAAAAACAAGAAATGGGGCCAACTTCATGAGCATGCTGATATGCAGATAGGGAATCTTTGAGTGATGAGGACTGAGTGTGGAGTGGGGTAATGTGTGAGAAGATATTCAAAAGATTAATGATGAGAAATGTGCAATGATGCATTGTGATAGGAAGGAGTGGAAATATAATCTCTATGATACAATTTTAAATGGTGTTGAAAATAGAAAGAAGTAAGGTACACAAATCTTTTTATTCATTCAAGGCCAGCATTTACTGTTTAATGTGAGCAGCTTGCTGAGCTGGGTGAGTTTTTACAATTGACGTTGATTATATGGTTGCCACCAGGTTAACTTTAAGTTCCAGGATTCTTTTTGGTGTTGAACAGAAACTTTACCATCTGCAATGTTGGAATTTGAAGCTCCCTCACAATAATAGCTTGGGCCTCTAACTCACTCGTCCAGTGGCTTTGCCAATGTAACTACTTCCCATAGCTGGAAGGGCAAGTTGATGAGGCCGATAACAAGTGTAATGAGTGAAAAAATAAGTTATACTAGATCTTTATAACGCTCTGATTATGCCTCAGCATCTTTATTCATTCAAACACATGAACATTGCTGGTAAGACCAGCATTTATTGCTCATGTCAAATGCTCATGTCAACAAGTCCACACCGACCCATTCCCCTACACTATTGTGCTGCATTTCCCTTGAAGGATGCACCAATTTGGCATAGTCAACTCACCTAACCTGCAAGTTTTTAGACTATGAGAGGAAACCCGCACAGAAACAGGGAGAATGTGCAAACTCTATACAGGCACCCTGAGAACATGGTGGTAAATTGCTTTCTTGAACTGCTACCAATCATATAGAGCAGGGATACCCCGAGTACTGTTATGGATGACCTTCCAGGATTTTGACCTGGTAACAGCATGGTGGCTTAATGGTTCGCACTACTGCCTCATAGCATCAAGGACCCAAGTTCAATCCCACCTTTGGGCAACTGACTGTGTGGGCTTTGCACGTTCTCCCCATGTCTGCGTGGGTTTCCTCCCACAGTGTGAGAAAGTGAGGACTGCAGATGCTGGAGATCAGAGTTAAAGAGTGTGGTACTGGAAAAGCACAGCCGGTCAGGCAGCATCCAAGGAGCAGTAGAGTCGACGTTTCGAGCACAAGCTCTTCATTAGGAATGAGGCTGCTGGCTTAAGGGGACTGAGTGATAAATGGGAGAAGGGGTGGGCTGGGGGAAGGTAGCTGAGAATGCAAGAGGTAGGTGGAGGGAAGGGTGGAGCGGATAGGTGAAAAGGAAGAGGAACAGGTAAGACCATTCAAGAGGGCAGCACCAAGTTGGAAGTTTGGGACTGGGATAAGATTGGGAGGGGAAATGGGGAAACTGGTGAAATCCACATTGGCCCAGTGTGGTTGGAGAGTCCTAAGGTGGAAGATGAGGTGTTCTTCCTCCAGGCATCGGGTGGTTAGGGTTTGGTGATGGAGGAGGCCCAGGACCTGCATGTCCACAGTGGAGTGGGAAGGTGAGTTAAAGTGTCCAGCCAGAGGGCGGAGGGGTTGTTTAGTTTGGGTCATGGTCTGCCATTTCCACAACCAACAAACAGACCCCACCTCCAGAGATATAATTGCCTCCCCATCCCTATCTGCATTTCGGAGAGAGTATTCCCTCCACGACTGCCTTGTCAGGTCCACACCCCCACCTACCTACCATTTCCTCCCAGCACCTTCCCCTGCCACCACAAGAAGTGCAAAACTTGCGCCCACATCTCCCTATAGGATCCTTTTGCATCCGACAGAGATTTACCTGTACTTTCATATATCTCATCTACTGTATCCGTTGTACCCGATGTGGTCTCCTCTATATTGGGGAGACAGGATGCCAAGTTGCGGATCATGTCAGAGAACATGTCTAGGACACCCGAACTAAACAACCCCACTGCCCTGTGACTGAACACTTTAACTCACCCTCCCACTCCGCAAAGGCATGCAGGTCCTGGGCCTCCTCCATCACCAAACCCTAACCACCCAAAGCCTGGAGGAAGAATGCTTCATCTTCCGCCTTGGGTCCCTTCAGCCACCTGGGATCAATGTGGATTTCACCAGCTTTCCCCATTACCCCTCCCCCCCACCTTATTGCAGTCCCAACCTTCCATCTTGGCACCACCCTCTTGAAAGGTCCTCCCTGTCCACCTTCCTTCCCACCTATCCGCTCCACCATACCCCCGACCTATCACTTTCACAACCACATTCATCTACCTATTGAATTCCCAGCTACCTTTCCCCCCAGCCTCACCCCCTCCCATTTATCTCCCAGCACCCTTGGCCAACAAGCCTCATTCCTGATGGAGAGCTTATGCTTGAAACGACAATGCTGCTGCTCCTTGGATGCTGCCTGATTGGCTGTGCTCTTCCAGCACCACAGTCTTTTCTCCCACAGTGCAGGTTAGGTGGATTGGCCATGCTCAATTTCCCATAATGTTCAGGGATGGGTAGGTTTGCCGTGTGAGCCATGGGAAATCCAGGGCTATGGAGATAGATCTGGGTGCGATGCCCTGCAGAGGATTGGTGTGGACGCATTGGGCCAAATGGCCTCTTTCCACACTGTGGGTATTGTATAGACTGTGAAGGAGCAATGATGCACAGTATTCCCAAATCAGAATGGTGTGTTTGATTTATTATTGTCACTTGTATGCAGATACAGTGAAAAGTTTTGATTAGCGTGCGATCCATGTACTTATCTTTTATAAGTACATCAGGGTAATAGAACGGAATGCAGAATCTGGTCTTACAGCTACAGAAGGAGTTTAATTTAGATAAATATGAGGTGCTGCATTTTGGAAAAGCAAATCTTAACAGGACTTATACACTTAATGGTAAGGTCCGAGGGAGTGTTGGTGAACAAAGAGACCTTGGAGTGCAGGTTCATAGCTCCTTGAAAGTAGAGTCACAGGTAGATAGGATAGTAATGAAGGAATTTTGTATGCTTTCCTTTATTGGTCAGAGTATTGAGTACTGGAGTTGGGAGGTCATGTTGTGGCTGTACAGGACATTGGTTAGGCCACTGTTGGAATATTGCATGCAATTCTGATCTCCTTCCTATCAGGAAGATGTTGTGAAACTTGAAAGGGTTCCGAAAAGATTTACAAGGATGTTGCCAAGGTTGGAAGATTTGAGTTATAGGGAGAGGTTGAATGGCTAGGGCTGTTTTCCCTGGAGCGTCGGAGGCTGAGGGGTGACCTTCTGAGGGGTGACCTTATAGAGGTTTACAAAATTATGAGGGGCATGGATAGGATAAACAGGCAAAGCCTTTTCCCTGGGGTCAGGGAGTCCAGAACTAGAGGGCATGTGTTTAGGGTAAAAGGGGAAAGATATAAAAGAGATCTACAGGGCAACGTTTTCACACAGAGGGTGTATGGAATGAGCTGCCAGAGGAAGTGGTGGAGGCTTTTAAAAGGCATTTGGATGGGTATATGAATAGGAAGGGTTTGGAGGGATATTGGCCAGGTGTTGGTAGGTGAGACTAGATTGGATTGGGATATCTGGTCGGCATGGACGGGTTGGACCAAAGGGTCTGTTTCTATGCTGTACATCTCTATGACTCTACCATTCTTCTTGTGTGTTTTTGGAGTTGTACGTATCCAGACAAGTGGGAAGTATGCAGCTACACTCCTGGTCTTGTGCATGTTGGACTGGCTTTAGGAAGGCAGGAGGTGACCTATTCACTATATAGTGTGGGGAAATGGAAGCATTGCCGTTGTATTCATATGTAGGGTCAAGATTAGCGCGGTGCTTGAAAAACACAGCAGGTCAGGCAGCATCTGAGGAGCAGGAAAATCGATGTTTCGGGCAAAAGCCCTTCATCAGGTGTGAGGTTGGGAGCCTCGGAGATAGACAAATAAGTGGGAAGGGGATGGGGCTGGGGGAAAGGTAGCTGAGAGTGTGATAGGTGGATGGAAGTGGGGGTGAAGTTGATAGGTCAGAGGGGAGGATGGAGCGGGTAGGTGGGAAGGGAGATTGGCAGGTAGGACAGGTCATGAGGCAGGTGCTGAGCTGGAAGGTTGGAACTGGGGTAAGGTAGGGAGGGGAAATGAGGAAACTGGTGAAGTCCACATTGATGCCATGGGGTTGTAGGGTCCCGAGGCGGAAGATGGGCGTTCTTCCTCCAGGCATTGAGTGTTAAGGGAGTGGCGATGGCAGAGGCCCAGAACCTGTGTGTCCTCAGCAGAGTGGGAAGGAGAGTTGAAATGTTCAGCCATGGGACTGTGGGGTTGATTGGTGCATTGAGTTTCTGGTTAATAGTAACCCCAAGATTTTGATGGTGTGGAATTCAGTGATGATAACACCATTGAATCTGAAGGGCACATGCTAAGGTTCGTAGTAATTGAAGATAACAATTGCCAAGTAATTGTGCGATGACAAAATGGAGTCACCTGGTGCTTAGTTTGACCATTTGCCTTGCTCGAGTATTGTGTCAGAGTCTGGGCATCACACTTGTCATGTGGATGACCTTGGTGAAGGTGCAGAGTTGAGGGTGAATGATTGCAGAGTGAAGGATCCCCAGTACTGTGGAGAAACTGTGATTGTACTCCTCAGAGCAGTGAAGGTTAAATGGGGATCTAATGGTGTTCAAGATTCTGAATGGCTTTTCACAAAGCGCAAAATGAGAAACAATTTCCAGTGACAGGAGGGATGAAAACCAGAGGACACAGATTGATAGCACCCAGCGAAAGGCAATTGGGGGAACAAGAGAAAAAAAAAACATTTTCCATTGTGAGTTATTGTGATGTGGAATGCACAGCTTGAAAGCAGATTCAGTCACAACTTCCAAATAAATTGAATATTCTACAAAAGGGAAGAAATTGAAAGCCACGCAGAAAGAAAAGTGAAGTGTGGCTGCTTCTGTGCTGCTGACTGAGAGTAATGGAGTTCTACAGCACAGAAAACGGCCCTTCAGCCCATCGGATGTGTGCCAGTCAAACCAACCATGAACTATTGTAATTGTATTTTGCAGCAGACATACCTCACATCCACTTTTCTGCCTTCCCTGACTGATCAAGAATCTATCTCTCTCAGCCTTAAACATACACAAGGACACTACCCATCCAGCTCTTGGTGGCATGGAGTTCCAAAGACTCACAACCCTCTGAGAGAAGAAATTTCTCCTTGTCTCAGTCTTAAATTTGGCACGCCTTAATTCTGAGATGATGTCCTCTGGTCCAAGACTCTCCCATGAAGGGAAACACCCTCACAACATTGACCCTGTCAATCCTCTGAAGAATCCCATATGTTTCAATGCGATCACCTCTCATTCTTCTAAACTCTAGTGAGTAGAGTCCCAACGTTTTCAACCATCACTCATAAGACGATACTTCCAGACAGGGGATCATCCTAGTGAACCTTCTCTGAACTGCCTCTAATGAAATAAGATTTTTCCTTAAATAAGGGGACCAAAACTGCTTACAGTACTCCAGAATCTCACGTGCACCTTGTACAGTTACAGCAAGACTTCCCAACTCTTATACTTCAACTCTCTTGAAATAAAAAAAAATTCACAGCAAGACAGCATCAGTGGCTAGGCCAGTATTTATTACCCAGAGTGCAGTTGAGAGTCAACGACATTGCTGCGGGTCTGGAGTCACACACAGTCCCAGCCAGTGAGGGAGGGCAGTTTCCTTCCCTGAATGATGTCAGTGGACCAGATGAGTTTCTCCCAACAATTGGAAATGGATTCATGGTCATAATGAGACTCTTAGTTCCAGATTTTTGTTGAATGTAAACTTCGCCATCAGCCATGTGAGGATTCAAACCCAGCTCTCCAGAATTGTTGGATGAACAGTCCAGCATTAATATCACGAGGGCCGTTGCCTCTCCTGGTTGGTAACTATTTCATTAGCCATCCTGATTACCTGCTGTCGAGTCAGAGAGATATACAGCATGGAAACAGACCCTTCAGTCCAACTCATCCATGCCAACCAGGTATCCTAAATTAATCTACTCCCATTTGCTAGCATTTGGCCCGTATCCTTCAATTGATCTAATATCAGCTCATTCCTGATGAAGGGCTTTTGCCTGAAATGTCAATTTTCCTGCTCCTCAGATGCTGCCTCACATGCTGTGCTTTTCCAGCACCACACTGTTGACCCTTATCCTTCTAAACCCTTCCTATTCACATATCCATCCAGATGCCTTTTACCAGCCGCCACCACTTCCTCTGGCAGCTCATTCCATACACACACCACCCTCTCTGTGAAAAAGTGGTCCCTTAGATCCCTTTCAAATGTTTCTCCTCTCACCTTAAACCTATGCTGTCTAGTTCAGGACTCCCCTACCTATTCACTATATCCATGCCCCTCATGATTTCATAAACCTCCATTAGGTCACCCCTCAGCCCCAGGGAAAATTAACTCCAGTATTTTCAGCCTCTCCCTATAGCTCAAACCCTCCAGTCCTGGCAACATCCTTGTAAATCTTTTCTGCACCCTACATGTGAGTTAGCTTTCTGCGTTTCATGTACAGGGACCCCCAATGTCCTTTAAGTTGTATTTCTGAGACACTCTCCCATCCAACATGTGACCTTAGCCGTTCCATGGGTTAGGAACCAACCTCAAATTCCCAATCCTGACTGAAACCTCTAGCCTCATTCTCCCCGCCCCCAATCCGCTGACAGATTGAGAATGGGCCCCTAGTACTTGCAGAAAGGCACCTGCTGAACAGACCCTGCCATTGGCGCTCCTCGTTCACCTGCAGCCATTTCACTGGGATCTCAGCAGGGTCAGGCCAGGTGCCTAACACTCTCAGGGAGAAGATGGACAACATCATGAAAGGATTACACCCGAAACGTTGGCTTCTCCACCTCCTGATGTTGCCTGACTTGATGTGCTCTTCCAGCCTCCTACTTGTCCACCTTGGATTGCAGCATCTGTAGTTTTTTTTGTCTCTAAGGACAGTATTAGAGTCCCGGGATTCCACCCTGGAACCTTGATCCTGTACTTCACCTGCTTATATCCAGCATCACATGACCGAGCCTGCATTCCTTAAAATGACCCCCTCAGAGACTGCCCTGAACGAGATAGGCTTCTAAGTCTAAATTAGGGTCTGGCTTTAAAGAAAGCAGAACAACCCAAGATGCATCAGAGGTGCACTGATGACCAAAATATGAAGAGTCAACCTAATTGTTCACATTATGAAACACCTTGCCCCTTCCAACGCCAACAAGTCCTGAGGGGGGGTCTTGAATGCAAATTGCCAGGCCTGGAGGTAGGAGGACAACCCTTGGCAATGTTCCAATCATTTGGGTTTAAGAAGTATTTTAAAGGAGGATAGAGAAAAATCAGGAGGCAGGGTTTTTTTTTTGTGGGCTCAGGTTGGGGAGAATGCTTCCGAGCTTAGTTCCCACAAAGCTGAAGCAATGGCACCTGATGCTGCAGGGCAGTGGAATTCAGTGAAGCACACTCGATCAGAGTTGGAGAAATGACAGAGATAACAGAGAGCTGGAGGATGAGGTGAGACCCTCAAACAAGGAGCACTGAAAATTAGGAAACTAGGATCTGATTTCTTTTTATACTCTGATTGGATATCTGCAGCTGTGGTTGGCTGAGTAACAGCATTTAACAACAACCAGACAAAAGGAGTGACACGGTGGCTCAGTGGTTAGTACTGCTGCCTCACAGAGCCAAGGTCCTGAGTTCGATTCCAGCTTCAGGTGATTGTGTGGAATTTGTGAATTCTGCCTCTGTCTGTGCGGGTTTTATCCGGATGCTCTGGTTTCTTCTCACAGTCCACACATGTGTGGGTTAGGTGGATTGGCCATGCAAAATTGCCCGTAGTGTTCAGGCAGATGGAAACTAGGTGGATTAGCCATGGGAAATGCAGGATAGTGGTGTATTGGACAGCAAAGAAGTTTACCTCAGCCTACAACAGCATCTTGCTCAGATGAGCCAATTGGCTGATGGGATTTAAATTATATAAATGTGATGTCGAATAGAACATAGAAAAGTACAGCACAGAACAGGCCCTTCAGCCCACAATTTTGTGCCGAGGATTAATACTAATCTAAATAGAAATAACCTAACCTACGCACCCCTCAATTCACTGCTGTCCATGTGCATGTCCAGCAGTCACTTAAATGTCCCCTAATGACTCTGCTTCCACCACTATCACTGGCAACACATTCCATGCATTCACAACTCTCTGCGTAAAGAACCTTCCTGACATCTCCTCTATACCGTCCTTCTAACACCTTAAAACTATGACCCCTTGTGCCAGCCATTCCTGCCCTGGGGAGAAATCTCTGGCTATTGACTCTATCCATGCCTCTCATTACGTTGTATACCTCAATCAGGTCACCTCTCTTCAGAGAGAAAAGTCTGAGCTTAGTCAACCTCTCTTCATAAGACAAGCCCTCCAGTCCAGGCAGCGTCCTGGTAAACCTTCTTTGCACCCTCTCTAAAGCCTCTGTATCTTTCCTATAATAGAGTGACCAGAACTGGACACAGTATTCCAAGTGTGGAACTTGTAGATCTGCAGCAAAACCTCGTAGCTCTTAAACTTGATCCCCCTGTTAATGAAAGCCAAAACACCATATGCGTTCTTAACAACCCTATCCACTTGGGTAGAAACTTTGAGGGATCTATGCACTTGACCACCAAGATCCCTCTGTTCCTCCACACTAACAAAAATCCTGTCTTTAATCCTATATTCAGCATTCAAATTTGACCTTCCAAAATGCATCACTTCACATTTATCCAGGTTGAACTCCATCTGCCATTTCTCAGCCCAGCTCTGCATCCTGTCTATGTCACGCTGCAGCCTGCAACAGCCCTCGATACTATCAATGGCACCTCCAATGTCATTGGCAAATTTACAAACCTACCCCTCAACCTCATCATCCAAGTCATTTATAAAAACTACAAAGAGCAGAGACCCAAGAACAGAGCCCTGTGGGACACAACTCAACACTGATCTCTGGGCAGAATACCTTCCATCTACAAATACTCTCTGTCTTCTGTCAGCCAACCAATTCTGAATCCAGATAGCCAAGTCTCCCTGTATCCCATACTTCCTGACTTTATGAATGAGCTTACCATGGAGAACCCTATCAAATGCTTTGCTGAAGTCCATATACACCATATCCATTGACTGACCTTCGGCAACCTGTCTCATCACCTCCTCAAAGGACTGAATAAGATTTAAGAGGCATGACCTGCCCCTCACAAAGCCATGCTGACTGCTTTTAACCACACTATGCTTTTCCAAATAGTCATTAATCCTATCCCTCAGAATTCTTTCCAAAAACCTTGCTGACCACAGACATAAGACTGACTGGTCTGTAATTGCCAGAAATTTCCCTATTCCCCTTCTTGAAAAGAGGAACAACATTCAGCTCCCTCCAATCCTCCAGTATGACTCCCGTGGAGAGTGAGGAAGCAAAAATCTTCGCCAGCGGCTTAGCAACCTCCTTTCTCGCTTCCCGGAGCAGCCTGGGATAAATCTGGTCTGGCCCTGGAGACTTATCAATCTTAATGTTTGCCAAAATTTCCAGCACATCAACTTCCTCAATCTTGGTCTGTTCAAGCCTGTACCCCAGCTCCTCAAAGTTCTCATTCACAGCAAGATCCCTTTCCTTAGTGAAACCTGAAGCAAAGAACTCATTTAGGGCTTCCCCTATCTGCTCAGACTCCACGCACAAGTTCCCTATGCTATCCCTGACGGTCCTACCTTCTCCCTGATCATTTTTTTATTCTTCACATATGAGTAAAATGCCTTTGGGTTCTCCCTAATACTTCATGCAAAGTCTTTTTCGTGCCCCCTCCTGGCTCTCCTCAGTCCATTTCTGAGCTCCTTTCTTGCAAGCCTGTAATCCTCTAAAGCTGTGCTAGACTTTGCTTCCTCCACCTTACGTAAACTATCTTCTTCCTTTTGACAAGAAGCTCCTCTGTTCTCATCATCCAAGGCTCCTTAATCTTACCCCTTCTTACCCTGTCTCAGAGGCACAAGTTTGTGCATCACTCGCAACAACTGCTCCTTAAACAGTCTCCACGTGTCTGCTGTGCCCTTTCTGTGGAACAATTGCTCCCAGTCTGTACTTCCCAATTCCTGTCTGATAGCATCATAATTTCCTTTTCCCCAATTAAATATCTTCCCATGGCAACTGCTCCTTTCCCTCTCCATAGCTACGGTGATTGTGAGGCAGTTGTGGTCACTGTCACCAAAGTGTTCTCCCACAGCGAGAACTGACAACTGTCCTGGCTCATTGCCGAGCACCAAATCCAAAATGGCCTCTCCCCTCCCCTCTCCTGAACACACCTGACAAAAATGGCTCCATCCAAACCATCTGCACTAAGGAGGTTCCAGTCAATATTGGGAAAGTTGAAGTCACCCATAACAACAACCCTGCTGTATCTGCATTTTTCCATAATCTGCCAGCCTATGATTCTTCAATCTCTCTACTGCTATTAGGGGGTCTGTAGAAAACCCCCAATGAGGTGGCTGCTCCCTTGCTGTTCCTAACTTCCACCCATACTGACTCAGTAGACAAACCTTCCTCGACAACTTTCATTTCTGTAGCTGTGATGCACTCTCTGATTAGCAATGCTACACTCCCTCTTCTTCCTCCCTCCCTGTTCTTTTTAAACGTTCTAAATCCTGAAACACCTGGCAACCATTCCTCACCGACTTAAAAAAAATCAAGCACTTATCTTTCCTGGCAGCCTTCGCTCCTCTCCGGCCTCTGTCCTCACCGCTTTGTAAAAAAAGGAGGCCCAACTTCCGTGGTAAGTCCCTTTTATCGGTGGGAAAGTTTACCCTTCCCAGCAGCCCTCGCTTCCCTCCTGCATTTGGAAAGACAAATCAGGGCAGGACTTATGCACTTAATGGTAAAGTCCTGGGGAGTGTTGCTGAACAAAGAGACCTTGGATTGCAGGTTTATAGTTCCTTGAAAGTAGAGTCGTTGACAGACAGAATAGTGAAGAAAATATTTGATAAGCTTGCCTTTATTGGTCAGAGCACTGAGTATAGAAGTTGGTAGGGCATGTTGTAGCTGTAAGGACTTTGGTTAGGCCACATTTGAAATATTGCGTCAGTTCTGGTCTCCCTCCTATTGAAGGGATGTTGTGAAAACTTAGAGGAATTCAGAAAAGATTTACAAGGATGTTGCCATGGTTGGAAGATTTGAGTTATAGGGAGAGCCTGAATGGACCGGGGCTGTTTTCCCTGGAGTGTCGGAGGCAGAGGGGTGACCTTATAGAGGTTTATAAAATTATGAGGGGCATGGATAGGATAAATAGACAAAGTCTTTTCCCTGGGGTGGTGGGGTCCAGAACTAGAGGGCATAGGTTTTCAAAGCTTGTGAGAAGATTTGTAGCTCGGGTGCTTGTTGTTGTGGTTCTGTTCGCCGAGCTGGGAATTTGTGTTGCAGACGTTTCGTCCCCTGTCTAGGTGACATCCTCAGTGCTTGGGAGCCTCCTGTGATGGTTTAAGGTGAGAGGGGAAAGATTTAAAAGGGATCTAAGGGACAACTTTTTCAGTAGAGGGTGGTGTGTGTATGGAATGAGGTACCAGAGGAATTGTTGGAGGCTGGTACAATTACAACATTTAAAAGGCATCTGGATGGGTATATGAATAGGACAGGATTAGAAGGAAAGGGTTTTGAAGGATATGGGCCAAATGCTGGCAAATGGGACCAAATTAATTTAGGGCATCTGGTCAGCATGAAGGAGTTGGACCAAAGGGCCTGTTTCTTTGCTGTATATCTCTATGACTCTATGATACAGGGGTAGGATAAGTGTGGGCCTGTGTGGCATGTTCTTCGGAGGGTTGGTGTGGACCCAATGGGTCAAATGGCCTGCTTCCATTCTCTAAGGATTTTATTATTCTTCAAATAGAGGAGCCCTTCAGTGAAGTGTTCTCACAATATCAATCTGTGGACTTAAAACCGAACCATTTCATCACAGTGTGAGCCATGCTGGGAGCAGCCAGACTCTTGCTGACAGCCCTGAAGTATATTTCAGTTGAACACTCAAGGATGTAGAGAACACTCAGGATTTCCTTCTTTTCTGCTAAATACCTGCTGTGCATATAGCACATATTATCTGGTTCTCGTCCTTTATCTGAAACATTAAGAATCCCTTTTTGTTCATTAGTATTTTTGACTGAAACCTATACACCATCTTTGAATATCCAGACGCTGCTGTCAAGTGTTGTGGTGTCAAGCAGCTTATGTTTGGGACCTCAACAGTTTCCAATTTATAGAAACAGCTTGGATGAAGGGACTGAAGGTATGTTTGCCAAGAATACTGATGATACAAGGATATGTCAGAAAGTAAGTTGTCTAGAGGACAAAAAAAGTGTGTAAAGTTGTCCTCGAGGTGTTGGACTAGTAAGTTAACAACCCAAGCTGGCATCCTGGTGATGTGGGTTCAAATCTCACCACAGCAGCAGGTGATCCTCTGAATTCATTTATTTTTAATAAGCCATGTCTCCTGCCAACCATTTGATCACTGATAATTGTTGTAAAAGCCTATCTCTTTCATTAATGTCCTTCAGGGAAGGAAATCTGCTTTCCTTACCTGCTCTGTCCGACACATCACTCCAGACCCACAGCAATGCAGTTGACTCCTAATTGCCTTAGGACTGGGCAATAAATGTTGGCCCCACCAGTGATGCCCATGTTCATGAACGAATTAAACAAATATCACTTAAGTGAGTGTGCAGTGACCTGGCCACTGGAGTATTATGTAGGAATTTGTGGAACTGTCTATTTCGGTAGGAAGAATAAAAAAGAAGCATTTTATACATCCGGTGAAAGATTGCAGAGCTCTGTGATGCAGAGCAATCTGACTATCCTCGATGTCACAGCAAATATGCAGATACGCAAGTGATCAGGAAAGCTTACAGCATGTTATCACTTATTGCAAGGGGAATTGAATACAAAGGTCAAGGAGCTTATGTTTCAGTTATACGGAGCTTTGGTGAGACTGCATATGGAATACAGTACACAGTATTGATTATCTTATTTAAAGAAGATTGAAAATGCATTAGAAATTATTTATTTGTGGAATCCCTATAGTATGGAATTTGACCATTCAGCTCTGGCGCTGTGAGGCAGCAGTGCTAACCACTGTGCCACCCAAATTTAGCATGGCCATTCCACCTCATTGCACATCTTTGGACAGTGAGAGGAAACCAAAGCACCTGGCAGAAGCCCACGCAGACACAGGAAGAATGTGCAAACTCCACACAGACAGTCGCCTGAGAGTGGAATGGAACCTGGGTTCCTGATGCTGTGAGGTAGCCATGCTGACCACTGAGCCACTGTGCTGCCCTAGATTAATATTAGGAAAGCTTTGATTGTCTTGTGAGGAAAGGTTGAAGGCTTGCATCTGTTGGGGTTTTGAACAGTAAGCGGGAAATCGATTAAAACAAAGAAGGCCTTGTGAGGTTGTGACAGGGTGAATGTTGAGAGGATGTTTCCTCATTGGGAGAATCTAGAACTAGGTATTATTGTTCAAAAGTAAGGGACCTGTTATATAGAGAAAGAGAAGGTATATCCTCTTAAAGAGTTGGGAGTCTTTTGAAATTCCCCAAAGGCGATAGAAGCATATTTTTGTTTTTTTTTAGGGCAGACGTAAATCGATGTTGATGAGTAAGAGGGTGACAGTAATCGGGGGTAGGCAGCATTGTGCGTAATTAGATTAGGTGCGATCTGACTGAATGATGGACCAAGCTTAAGGGACCGAGAGGCCTATTCCTGCTCCTAATGTTTGTGCTATAATGGTTCTGTAATTCCAGCTTCAAGACACACACCATCCTGACTTGGTAGTATATTACTGTTACTTGTTTAAAATCATGGCACTGTCTCCCTATACACTATTGTGGGTATTCCCACACCACAACGACTGTAGTTACCCAAAATGTCTCAGCATCACCTTCTCAAGGGCATTTATAGATTGCCATTGAATGCTTCCATGGCCAGTGATGATTATATCCCATGAAATAATTATGGTATGTCACTGATTGAGTCGGGCTTAATGATAATCCACTCCCCTTATTCAACCAGTACTGTCTTCATGGTGATGACCGTGAAATAGTGGAGAAAGTTTTATTTTCCATAGTTTTAGGGAGGGAGGGTTCTTGTTCCTTAATGTTACCCAGCATCTCCTGTTAGATCAAGTTTACAAAATAATGAGGGGTATAGATAGAGTTAATAGCAGTTGTCTTTCCCCTAGGATGGAGTATTTCAAGACAAAGGGGCACATTTTTAAGGTGAGAGAGGAGAGATTTAAAAAAGACATGCGGGACAAATTTTTTACACAGAGTTCGCATGTGGAATGAACTTACTGAGGAAATAGTGGATGTGGGTACAATTACAACGTTTAAAAGACGTGAATAGGAAAGATTTGGAGGGATATGGGCCAGGAGCAGGCAGGTGGGATTATGGTCAGCATGGACTGGTTGGTCTAAGGGTCTGTTTCTGTGCTATATGGCTCTAAGACTCTGTGACTAGACATTGAGTGAAAAGACATGTCACAAAATCTTGTTAATTTTCACAGTCAAGGAATATGGACAAATAGCGTTCCTTTGTGTGGTTTATTATGTGTAGTGTTTATTATCTATTTAATCCAGCACTTCAGAGACTTTAGAACCAAGCCATTCAAGAGCAGGGAGAATATCTGTCCCATGACTGGACAGTGGAAATCTGAAACACATCTCCATACCTGCTAAAACAAAAGTGAGAAGGTTGATGAATTGAAACAGAGATGGATGAAATCTTGCTGAGTCAGGCTGTTTGGAGAGTTATGGATCAAAGACAGAGAAGGTTAGGGGAGATTCAGAACCATTGTCGGGACAATATTTAAAGAGGATCGAGAGAAACAGTTCCCACTGGTAGAAGGATGGAAAATGGGAGAACATCAACTTGAGGTGATTGGCAAAAGAACCCAAGGCAACAGGAGGGTAGCTTACACATCGTGAGTTTCAGGTTAGTAATGCATTTCCAAAGGTGGTAAAGGAAGCAGATTCAATGCCTTAATACAAAGCAGAGTTGAGTAAGCACATGAAGGGGACAAATTGATGAGACAAAGGGGAGCGGGTAACAGAGTGGAATTCGCTCAATTGCTTTTGCAGAGAGCTCACACAGACAGGACCGGCCGAATGGCCTCCTTTAGTGCTGTAACCATTCTGTGAAATGGAGAGGAGGTTATCTACTACAATTCAGTTGAATGATTAATGGGCTGAATGACCTTCCACTCTTCTTCATGTCACTGTATTGCTCCTGTTAAGGGGGTGGTCAGGAAGAATTTGGAAAGCAAAGCCCCTTAAACAGAAGAAATTGCACTGACATGCTGCAATGTAGCACAGATGAATCATTTCAACGTGTCACACTAATTATTTGCTGCTTGCTGTGAACAGATGTGGGAAGAAGCCATTCATCTCTGCAAGGAGCTGGCAGAACAGTACGAGATGGAGGTCTTTGATTATGAACTACTGAGTGAGACCCTGGTGAGTAAATGCAAGCTTGCATTGATTATGATAAGCTAATGATGATTGACGATGGCCATTTCCTGTGAAGAGATTGGTCTTTAACGCTCCGCTGCCTTTTGTCTAATCCAGGAGGGAATGACTGATAGGGCAGTGACTGATGACAAGCCTTAGAAGAAGTGGAAAGGTTAATGGCGGAAGTCATTAGGCTGCAAGGCTTTTCCTCACGAGAAGCTCAATGTTGCCTCAACATTAATCACATTACCACTCTCATGTGCACTTTGGTCAGGGAGTTTCCTGTGGTGGGGCATAGGTTTATTCTGCTCATTCTAGCTGAGACAATTTTATTTTATCCTGACCGGCAGTCATCTCGTTTTCTAACAGGAGCCAAACTGTTCCATGCCTTCACAAGATAAGACATTGCATGGTTTACTTGGCTTAGTCTGTAAAAGCAAGAAAATAGCAACATTAGGACTCAAGAACAGGATTAGGCCATTCAGCTCTTCAAGCCTGTTGTTCAATAAGATCACGAGGGGCGTATATAGGGTGAATAGCCAAGGTATTTTCCCTGGATTAGCAGAGTTCAAAACTAGTGGACATAGGCTTAAGGTGAGAGTGCAAAGATTTAAAGGGACCTAAGAGGCAACACAAAGGGTGCTGTGCATATGGAATGAGCTGCCAGAGGAAATGGTGGAGATTGGTACAATCACAACATTGAGAAGGCCTCTGGATGGGTACATGAATAGAAAGGGTTTAGGGGGATATGGGCCAAACACTGGCACATAGGACTAGATTAATTTAGGATTTCTGGTGGGCATGGACATGTTGGACTGAAGGGTCTGTTTTCATGCGGTACACCTCTATGACTCTATCACGGCTGATCATGGTTGTGATCTGAATTCCACTTTCTTGCCTGCTCGCCATCGATCTTAACTCCCTCATCGATCAATAATCTATATAACTCAGTGTTGATTAAATTCAGTGACACAGTCCCCACTGTAACAGAATTCCAAAAGCTTACAGCCCTCTGAGAGATTTTTTCAAAATTATCATTCATTGTATGTGGGTGTCATTAGCTTAATCAGCATTTATTGCCCACCTATAATTGACTATAGGTCAGTTAAGAGTCACCCACATTGCAGTGGGTCTGGAGTCACAAGTAGGCCAGACCAGATAAGGATGGCAGATTGTTTCTCTAAAGGACGTGAGTGAACCAGATGCATATCAAATTGATACTACTTAAACATTGTTCAGGCCACTATTAGAATACTGCATTCAATTCTGGTCTCTCTGCTATAGGAAAGATGATAGGGTGCAGAAAAGATTTACTATGAAGTTGCCAGGGTTGGAGGGCTTGAGCTATAGGGAGACCCTGAATAAGCTGGGGCCTAAAATATAAAGTGTGAATGGATCTGAGAGGAAATTGGTCGTCTACTTGAAAAAGATTAGTTTTTTGAGTTATGGGGGGCAAACTAGGGATTAGGATTAAATCTGATGGTTTGAAAAGCCAGCACAGATGTGATGGCCCAAATGGCCTCTTCTGAATCTGTGATCCATTGTCCTACGATAATAAATTGCCCTGCCTCATTTGCAGGCCACAGGGAGGATATTGACCTTGGAGAAGGTCATTGCTTTCACATCCTTACCGTTTACAATGAAGAGGACAAGCTATATATCTTTCAACCAGAGCTGTTTGATCTACAGCTGCCAGACATGGCTGACATCAGTGAATCCACACCAGAGACTGAATCTTATTTCCTGCAGGTAGGGTACAGCCATTATCCACTTGCCTAGTGATGGGTGTCCTGCCCCTGGACCTCCTGGTCTCTAATTCTCAGGTGATCAAAAACACCTGAGATCCTTTTTGTCAGACTCATTTGCCTCATTCACTGCATCATCCTATTCTACATTCATCAGGGAAAGGACAAATAGAACGTAAGAAACAGGACGTATCATTCCTCAAACAATTCAATAAGATTGTGCCTGAACTTTTGTGTCATGTTTGTACTCTGTTCTCCATTGGCTGATTGGCAGGTCAGGTAAAAACAAGGACTGCAGATGCTGGAAACCAGAGTTTAGATTAGAGTGGTGTTGGAAAAGCATAGCAGGTCAGGTAGCATCCGAGGAGCAGGAAAATCAATGTTTCGGGCAAAAGCCCTTCATCAGGAACAGTGTGCATTCAGTTCCCTGCTAATGGCTGAGGTCCCCATGAAGACCCTCTTTTCTCAACCTCCCTTCCTTTGCCTGAAATGTGGGAACCCTCAGGTTAAACTCACCACCACTCGCCAATGTTCAGCTCTCCAATGAATGAGTAGCCTACAGTCCTCTGATACTACATTAGCTTTCACTTGGGAAAGGTAGCAATGCAATGATCACTAGACTAGTAATCCCGAAGCCCAAGCTAATGTTCTGGGGATGTCATTCAAATTCCATCATGGCTGATCATTTTAATTTGATAAATAAAACTTTAGCCTAATGGTGACTGTTGAAAGTCTGGTTCACGACAGCCGTCAAGAAAGGACATTTACCATCCTTACCTCATCTGATTTACATGCAAGGAGAAAGTGAGCTCTGCAGATGCTGGAGATCAGAGTTGAGAGTGTGTTGCTGGAAAAGCACAGCTGGTCAGGCAGCATCCCAGGAGCAAGAGAATCTACGTTTCAGGCCACAGTCCTGATGAAGCCTCCTTCCTGATGAAGGGCTCTGGCCCGAAACATCGATTCCCCTGCTCCTTGGATGCTGCCTGACCTGCTGTGCTTTTCCAGCAACACACTCCTCGACTCTGACTTACAGACAACTCCAGGTCCAAAGCAATGTGATTGACTCTGAAGTGTGTGATTGACTCTGAATGCTGGCCAAGCCAGAGATGCATATATCCCAATAAATAAATTTATTTTAAAGTCAATTGGTTCACTTAATGCCCCAAAACCTATAAGCTTTTGCCTTGAATATACCATTATTGATTCAAATAAATGTTAATCTTGTGTAAGAGTTGGCCCCAAATTTGTAGATTTTTTTGCTGAAGCATCCATTATTTTTCTTATACTGTGTGCAGGTTTTGGGGACGTTTCTTGCAATTGTTCCTTCCTCAAACATGGCCCGAGATAGTTGCACCCTGTTGAATTCAGGACCACGGCCAGCAGCTAGTGTTAGTGTCATTCACGGTAGTTCCAAAGATGCAGCGAATAGGACTAGAAATTTGGTCCTCTTGTCTCAAAAATATTACGTTTTGATCAGCATGTAGGACACTCAATAGGGCTCTTGAGGCACAGTGGTAATATTCCTACCTCTGAGCCAGGAAACCTGGGTTCATATCCCATCTGCTCCAGGAGTGTCATAACATGTCTGTAACAGGTTGATTACAAATACCTTCAGGGAACCCAGTATTCACAATCCTGGAAAGTAGAGCATCCTCAAGATTCACAATTCTCTGAATGAAGATGTTTTTTCTTCATCTCAGTCCATAAGACCATAAGGTTTCAGAGCAGAAATTAGGCCATTCAGCCCATTGAGCCGGCTCCTTCATTCAATCATGGCTGATAAGTTTCTCAACCCCATTCTCCCACTTTCTCCCCGTAACCCTTGATTTCCTTGATACTCAAGAAACTATCTATCTCAGTCTTAAATATACTCAATGTCCTGGCCTCCACAGCCTTCTGTGGCAGTGAATTCCATAGATTCACCACTCTCTGGCTGAGGAAGTTTCTCCTTATCTCTATTGTAAAGGTCTTCCCTTTAAGGTTATGCCCTAATATCCGAGTCTCTCTACCAATGGAAACATTTTCCCAACATCTACTCGGTCCAGCATTCAGTATTCTGTATGTTTCAATTCAATCCCCCTCATCCTTCTAAACTCCATTGAATACAAACCCAAAGTCCTTAAATGTTCCTCATATATTAAGCTTTTCATTCTCGTGAATCTTCTTTGAACACGCTCCAGGGCAAGTACATCCTTCCTGAGATATGGAGCCCAAAACCAAACATAATACTCCAAATATGGACTGTTCAGAACCTTATAGAGCTTCAGAAGTGCATCCCTGCTTTAAATTCAAGGCCTCTCAAAATAAATGCCACCATTGCATTCGCCTTCCTAACTATTGACTCAACCTGCAGGTTTACCTTGAGAGAATCCTGGACTAGAACTCCCAGGTCTCTTTGCACTTCAGACTTCTGATTTTTTTTTCCCCATTTAGAAAATAGTTCATGCATCTATTCTTCCTACCAAAGTGCATGACCTCATACTTTCCCATGTTGCACTTCTTCTTAGCCCACTCTCCTTACCTGTCCAAATCGTTCTGCAGCCTTCACGCCTCCTCAATGCTATCTGTCGCTCTATCAATATGTGTATCATCTGCAAACTTAGCCAGAATGCCCTTAGTTTCTTCATCTAGACTATTAATATATAAAGTGAAACTTGTGGTCCCAACACTGACCCTTGCGGAACACCATTTGTTGTCACCAGCTGCCATCCTGAGAAGGACTCTTTTATCCCCACTGTCTGCATCCTGCCAGACAGCCAAGCCTCTATCCATGCTAGCACCTTGCCTCTGAAACGATGGGCTCTTATCTTACTCAGTAGCCTCCTGTGTGGCACCTTGTCAAAGGCCTACTTGAAGTCCAGGTACATAACATTCATTGGTTCTCCTTGGTCTAACCTGCTTGTTACTTTCTCAAAGAATTCTAGCAGATTTGTCAAGCATGACCTCCCCTTGATGAAACCATGCTGACTTTGCCCTATTTTACCATACACTTCCAAGTATTTAGAATCTCATCCTTCCCAATGGATTCCAGGATCTTACCCATGACCATGGTTAGGTTAATCAGTCTGTAATTTTCCATTTTTTGCCTTATTCCCTTTTTAATCAGGGGTGTCATGTTAGCAATTTTCCAGTCATCAGGGACCGTCCCTGATTCTAGCGATTCCTGAAAGATCACCACTGACGCCTCCACTATCTCTTCAGCTATCCCCTCAGCGATCGACCCTTTATCCTGAGATGATTTCTCTACTCTGGACTCTCCAGACTGAGAGAGAAAGCTTCTCAGCTATCCCTCTGTAAGAGCTTAAATATGTTTCAATGAGTTATTATCTCTTCCTGTGATCTGTCAGGGAAAATGGGGCTTTGGTTTAAAGCTTCACCTGAAGAATGCCTCTTAACAATGTGGTACTCTGTCAACACTGCACTGGCAGCATCCATTGAAATGTTGCACTTATGTTAAGTAAAACCATGACACCCTGACTTAGATGAGAGTACTGTCCCCTGTACCATCAGGAAGAGTGTGCTCCAAGTCTCCAAAATGAGGTTTTAACCGTGCTGTGGAGTAAAGGGTTAATATAATTCTCTCAGAGATGGGGAGAACAATGGCGAGGAGAATTGTTTTCCTCCCACAGAGAGCTGTGGGTCTTTGGAATTCCCTTCCTCCAGAGGCAGAGGAAACAGAGTCCTTGATTTTTTTTAAGGCAGAGGTAGAGGTTATGTCCTGGGCATAAGATGAAGGGCTCGTCAACTCTCCTGCTTCCGGTATGCTGCCTGACCTGCTGTGCTTTTCCAGCATCATACTCTCGACTCTAATCTCTAGCATCTGCAGTCCTCACTTTCATCTGCATGAAGTAATCAAATCTGCCATGATATCCATAAAGTCCATACAATGTGGAAGCAGGTCATTCAGCCCATCGAGTCCACACCTATCCCTAAAATACTGCATTTCCCATGGTATTCCCACACTATAGCCAATTTAGCATGACCAATCCACCTAACCTGCACATCTTTGGACTGTGGGAGGAAACTGGAGCACCCATAGGAAACCCAAGCAGACACAGGGAGAATGTGCAAATTCTACACAGACAGTTGCCCAAGGCTGGAATCAAACACAGGTCCCTCAGTGCTAACCACTGAGCCACCGTGATCCCAATTTATATCTATATTCTTATGTAACTGATGATGGAAATCAGAACAGTCTAAACTGGAGTGAGGGAAGTGAGACTGTACCCAGAGAGATGTGGTTTTACGTTGGACTACAGTAATGTGTGAATAAAGAATTGGAATTATTTGACCTTACTGGCAGTCAAGGTTTATCAACTGAGCCAGCACAAAGGAACCAAACTGAGCCAGGTGTGGAGGACAGACTGGACAATAGCAGCAGAAGTCCCTTGGTCACACCAATACCTCCATATTCAAGGTTTCCTCTGAGGAACCCCCAGCTCTCCCCCTACCTGATAGGCTGAGATGTGAAGGTGGTGTGTCCGATCTTCCAGAGATTCCAGCCAGCAAACTGTCATTTCTAGGTGCAAGGTTAGTGAGGTGGTTGAAATAACATGGCCTCATTTCTGTCACAGAAGATAAGGCTATCTAACTGAGAGCAGCACACCATTAAAATCCCCCCCCCCCCTTTACTATTACATGTATTCAAACAGACTATAATGTGGAATCAGCTTGTTGTGCATGTGTTTGCTTCACCCTTTGCATGCCATTATCACTCTGTGCATCCTTAGTTATTTTCTGAGAATGAAGATCCTAGGCATCACTTTCCAACCCCATGACCTCTTCCAATTAGAAGGACAAGAGCAGCAAGTAAATGGAAAGACCACTACCTGCAAGTTCCCCTCCAAGCCACTCATCATCCTGACTTGGAAATATATTATGGTTCCTTCACTGTCACTGGGTCTAAATCCTGGAATTCCCTCCCTAAAGGCATTGTGGGTCTCCCTACAGCACATGGACTGCAGTGGTTCAAGAAGGCAGCTCACCACCCCTTTTTGAGAGGAAATAGGGACAAGCAATAAAGGTTGGCTCAGCCAGAGATGTCCATGTCTCATGAGAGAATTAGCTAAAAGGTCCTCATATTTAATCCACTAAATGCCCCCTTCCTCCCTCTACTAGCTCCTACAGCCCTTTGTCTCCTGTTGATTGAGTTGGTAAGTTTAGTACCTGTTGGTGTTAGTTTTTCTCTCATCATCCTGAGATGCTGATCAAAAATAGTATCATCTTTCAGAGATGTAGAATGCTCCAAAGTGCTTTACACTTTTGAAGGTAAAGGTCTCACTCATAGCCTCATTCTCATTAGAGATAGAGAAGTCATGACAGACTGCTTCCAGGAACAGGCCTGTGTGGAGTTTGCACATTCTCCCTGTATCTGTTGGGTGCTCCGGTTTCCTCCCACAGTCCAAAGATATGCAGGTTAGGTGAATTGGAAATGCTAAATTGCCCCATAGTGTCCAGGGATATGTAGGCTGGATGGATTAACCATGGGAAATGCATTGTTACAGGGATAGGATGGGGAGGAATGGGTCTGAATGGGATGCTGCTCAGAGGGTCGATGTAAACTCGATGAGCCATCTGACCTGTTTCATCACTGTGGGGATTCTATGATTCTGTACCTCAGGCAAGGGACAAGATTGAGAAGGCGAGTCATTCACGGTAACTTCAGGAGATGCAGGAAGTGAACCCACACTGTCGGCATCATGCAGCATCACAAACTAGCCATCCAGCCAACTGAGCTACCTAATGGAGTCTCTGCTGTGATGCAGGAAATGGAGGCATCTGCCAAACTGTACATAAACAGCGGTGTAATAATCTACCGTGTTATGATGTTGAGCCTCACATTGATACTTTCTTCAAAGGATATTACCTCTGACAGGATATGCTGCCTCAGATCTATACTGCACTGGAATGTTAGTCTGGGGGTTGGTGTTCAAGTTTCTGGCGTGAGATTTGAACCCATGACTGTCTGACTCAGAAGACAGAGTGCTGCCCCAGGAGCCATGCCTTGCACAGTAAATGTAGGCATGGGCGAGAAAGGAAATGATCATTGCTATCCACTGTGAAGTGACAAAGAGGAGAGCCCAGACGGACAGTAGGGGAGGAGAGAATGGACAAACGTCACCCTGTTGTGTTCAGAGTGACAGCTTGACCAGTGGCCCTCAAGCAGGACCATCCCTTGTGACCAGGCAAAGAGGGCAATGTGGACAACAAGTATTACAGAGCGAGTGGGAAATAAAGATTCTTTAACAAAACAGTCCTGTGTTGTTTGTTTCTCAAACTTGAATCTTACTTTGGATGTAGGTTTGCTTGCTAAGCTGGAAGGTTCCACCATTGAACCTTTCAGCTCAGCGACCAAACCTACATCCAGAACCTCAACCTGAGCTATAAATCTTCTCAAAACTCACTTTGTTTTAAATTTCACAGCAACGGCAAGCCAAGTTCTATGAAAAAATCATGAAAGTGCTGAGGCCCAAGCCCGACTACTTTGCAATTGGTTACTATGGACAAGGTTTCCCAACCTTCATCCGGGTAAGACTCTGTTTTTGCTCAGGAATGTGATTTGTTTAGCTAATGAGTGATGAATCGTAGATCATAGAATCTTGCTGCACAGGAACACGCCCTTCTGCCTACCATATCTGTGCTGACCATGATGCCATTCTGAACTAAACCCAGTTGTGCGCGGATGGTCCACATTCCTCTGTATCCTGCCTGAACATGTGTCTGTCTAAATGCATCTTAAACATTGCTAGAGAGCAGTGCATTACTTGCCTAATTTCCCTGAACCGACTGGTCGTTTCAGTTAAGTGTCTAATCAGGAATTGCTGAAGAAACTCGGAAGGTCTGGCAGTACCTGTGGAATGTTTTGTGTCCAGTGACACTGACAGAATTGGTCAATTCAGAGCATTAGTTTTGGATTAATTGAGGACACTATGCACAATCTGTTGCTGTAGATGAGGAGTTATGTATAGGCTGGAATAGGCAAATGCGTCAGACTTTTAACAACAGTCTCGCAGTTCCTTGGTTTCTATTACTGATAAATAAGTATTAGGTGAATAAAAACTGACTTCAGGATCCCCAGCTGAGAAGCTGACATTTAAACTTATATTCCCACATCATTAATCTAAATTTGTGAATTGCTGGTCCTGTACATGACCACTGAAATTTCCTAAAGTGGGATTGGGATGGGGGCAGAAGTGAGGTTAATTTCAAAGAAGTGTCATTGGTATGCTGTGCCTGACTTTCTTGTTTTCTCAATGATCTTGTGACAACAGAATCTCTAGTACCACTAAATTGAAAGATTCATTGCAAGTACCTTGCATCTTTAGCTGTAATGTCAATGGTACACGTCAATGTGCATCATCCATTTTCTCAGAATACATTAGGATTACTCTGAAGTGTCAAGAGTGTGGTGCTGGAAAAGGACAGCAGGTCAGGCAGTGTCGAGAGCAGGAGAATCGATGTTTCAAGCATAAGCCCTTCATCAGGAAAGGTTGATGAAGGGCTTATGCCTGAAACATCGATTCCCCTGCTCCTCAGATGCTGCCTGACCTGCTGTGCTTTTCCAGCACCACACTCTCGACCCCGAGCTCCAGCATCTGCAGTCCTCACTTTCTCTGAAATGTATCCAGTTTTGCCTTGACGTGCATTTTGACATGCAGCAAGTCCCATGGGTTCCAAACTGGAGCAGCATGGGTACAGCCTGCATCTTGAGTTGGTGTATCGTTCGGAGATTTTGTGGTTGTTCTGCATCACAAAATAAAATAGTGAGTAAATCCTGGGGGATGGGGTAGGGATGACCTTATCAAACAAACAGTGCTGGCAGTACAGCTCAGAGCAGTGGAGACTTTAGATGGTCATACTGGATTCAGGAAGAGACAATTACCAGTTGATCTGCTCTGTGACAGATGGACTGTTGAGGCGAAGCATATCTCCCTAAGACCCACAGCTTTTCTCATGTAATCTCCTAGACTCACAGAATAGTCAGAATGCAGAAGACCTTTAAGCCCAACCTTGCGGGATAACTTCAACGTTCCCATTCCCCAGGCCTTTCTTGTCACCCTACACATATTTCCTTCTTTAGGTGCTTATCCAATTCCCTTCTGACAGCCTATCTTGAGCCTGCCTCCATCACATTCCCAGCCAGTGCATTTCAGATCCTAACCACTCAATGAGTGAAAATGTTTTCCCACACGCTGTCATTGCAACTTCAGATAATCAACTTAAATCACCACTGGTTGTTGATCCTTCCAACAATGGAAATAATTTCTCCCTTCACCATCTACCTTCTCAAGGAAAAATAGGGATAGACAACAGAAGCATAGAAAATAGGGGCAGGAGGAGGCCATTCAACCTACTCCATCCTTTGTCTCCTCCATCATTCAGTACTAATTTGATTGATCATCCAACTTGTGTTCCCACTTTCTCCCGATACACTTTGATCCCTTTAGCCCTAAGAACTGCACTTCACTCCTTCTTGGAAACATCCAATGTTTTATCCTTCCCTGATTTTTGTGGCAGAGAATTCCAGAGGCTCACCACTCACTGAGTGAAGAAATTTCTCTTCATCTCAGTCCTAAATGGCCTAACCTCATATCCTTAGACTTAGATTTTGCCAATGGTGCACACATCCAATGAATAAGCTACAAGCTTCACAATTTCGAACACCTCTATCAAATCTTCTGTCATCCTTCTCTAAGGAGAACAACCTCAGCTTCTCCAATCTAGTTGCTTTTGTGATCCCTAGAAGCATTCTCATGAATCTTCTCTACATGTCTCTAATAACACCACATCCATCCTAAAGTGCTGTGCTTAAAATTGGATACAATACTCCATTTGAGGCTGAACTAGTGATCTGTAAAAATTTCATAAGTTTCCTTGCTTTTAGAATTGATGTGCCTATTTATAAATCTCAGGATGCTGTGACCCCTTTTAACCATTTTATCAACCTTGAATAATTTGAGCACTTATACCTGGCGCAAATGTCCTGAGAGAAGTAACTAAGAGAAACCAAGAAAAAGCCATTAGGAAAAGAGATGCTCTTGAAAAGTTCTTATGGGAAATTCTTCACTACACTCATATTCACCTCATCACGCCCCCAGTCAATCGGAGGAACCAAGAGCTATCTAAAGCAAATGTTGAAGCAGAGCAGTCAATATTATACACTTGAACTGTTGACAAGAACACAAAACATCAACTTACTGATGTGCTGCTTTATGAATCAAAGAGCTGAAGAGCAATTAACTTAGAACTGATAGGTGGATCTGAACAGAGACTTCTCTACAGAACCTTAATCTATAGATGATATCTCCATCTGCAAGAATGCGTGGAAAAAGTAACAACTGCTAATTTTAGGAGGGCAAGGCTATCATTGTTGTTCGGGTAGGACAGTGCCAATCCAATTATATGTGGAATTAAACACAGGTGGAGCTCAGAACATAAAATTGGGACACTCAAGGAATTTGTCAACCATCCTTTGATTCAAGGATGACTTCTCCTCAGGGCCAAGGGTTTGTGCCATGAATCCTTATCTGAGGAAAGATGTTCTGGCTCTGGAGGGAATGCAACAAAGGTTCACCAGTCTGATTCCTGGAATGGCAGGACTGACATATGAAGAGAGATTAGGATCGGTTAGGATTTTATTCATTCGAGGCTAGAGGAATGACAGGAGATCTCAGAGAAACCCATAAAATTCTAACAGGGTAGATGCAGGAAGAATGTTCCAGATGTCACAGGAATTAGGAATCACAGGATACAGGATAAACCATGTAGGATGGAGATGAAAACAAATTTCTTTGCCCTGAGAATAGTGAGCTTTGGGAATTCACGACCACAGAAAGTAGTCAAGGTCAAAACATTGCATGCTTTCAAAGAGGAGTTGTAAATAGCACTTGGGTTAAAGGGATCTAAGGATATGGGAAGAAAGCAGGAACAGACTATTGAGTTGGATTAGAGAGTGGTGATTTGGATGACCAGCCATGATCATAAATAATGGTACATCAGACTCAGGGGGCAAATGGCCTACCCCTGCTCCTTATGTTTGTGTTTCAATATTCCTAGGGCAAAGCAGAGATTTAGCATAATGTTCCAGGGAACAGGGTTGTTTAAATAGAGTGGAGAAGCTGGGATTGATAAAACCAAACGGTCTTACCTTCGCTGCTGCTCGCACTGTTTATGTTTCAATATTCCTAGGGCAAAGCAGAGATTTAGCATAATGTTCCAGGGAACAGGGTTGTTTAAATAGAGTGGAGAAGCTGGGATTGATCTTCCTAGAGGAGAGAAGGCATCAAGGAAATTCGATAGTGAGGTTTACCTCATAATGGTTTGGAGAGAGTAAACCCAGGAGAAACTGCTGCAGTGGCTGAAGGGCAGGGCTTTAAGATAAAAGATCAAAATGAAACATTTGACACAGTGCTTGGTGAGAGTTTGGACTGCATTCCCTGATGAGATGATAGATACAGATTCCATTATCAATTTCAAAAGGAAATTGCAGTATTACTTGAAGGAGAGAAATTACGGGACATATAGGCAAAGGTGAGTAGAGGGGACTAAATGGATTATTTCTAGAAAGAGCTGATGGGCTGAATGACTTCCCTCTGCTTAGTGCTACTCAACAATTCTATAATTTTATGAAATCACAAATCAGATGGATATTGGCTTAATTATGCGTGGCATTGCCTCATAAAGCTAATGATTCTTTTGCGCATTAATTTTACAAAGCGAAGGTGCTGTATATACACACATTCATGCGCACACACTCATTCATTAGGAATCTCGTTAAGTAACATGCAACTAATCATTTGAATAATAAGCTGGATGATAGAATGCATTGGCAGAGCACACAGTGATTCAAAGGGATGACTTGACCCTGCAGCTAATGGATGTCCAATAACACTGCAGTAAATCACAAACCAGGTTGATCGCTGTGGATTCTGGGATGCAGTTGCTGGGTCACACTGCCAATCCTGCTGAAAAGGTCAGAGTTGAGTAACAAAAAAGGGTGACTGATTATTTTGGGGTGTTGCTAATTACATATGGACCACTGGAGGATCATTCTTTAGATTGGGAAGAGTACACGTTAAGGCCGAGATATGCTGGCCTCTGCTTTCTCCAGGGCTATCCAATTAATCCCACTGCTTTGATTGACTGTACATGGACAGAAAAGTGAGATGAAATTGTTTGGTAAAGCTGATGTAAACACAGGCAGGAGAGGGCAAGCTTACCCCTTACTGTGTTTGGCATAAGGAAGTGGGAAACATGCGTCAAAAGATTCAATTTGAGTCTGTGTCATATACTCATAGAGTCATAGAGTCATAGAGATGTACAGTATGGAAACAGACCCATCGGTCCAGCCTGTCCATGCTGACCAGATATCCCAACCCAATCTAGTCCCACCTGCCAGCACCCGGCCCATATCCCTCCAAACCCTTCCTATTCATATACCCATCCAGATGCCTCTTAAATGTTGCAGTTGTACATGCCTCCACCACGTCCTTTGGCAGCTCATTCCATACACGTACCACCCTCTGTGTGAAAA